>NC_047064.1:16737422-17037422 GCF_902459465.1 Asterias rubens | reverse complement strand
TCCTCCGTTGCAGGCAACGCGACGGAGTCCAGGGTATAAAGGTCCCGTACCATTGCGAAAAATTTTCAAAAAATCTGTTAAAAATATTTCTACCTAAGTCGGGATTCTGAACTTTTACTCACATGTTCCTTGTAGTTGGAACTCAAAGTTCGCATTATTTAAAATTGTTGAATTTTCTCCTTTGGTGTTAATATTTTGTGAAAAGAAAATTGAAATTAGCGTGTTCTGATCCCACGTCGTGCACTAACTTCCGGTAAACACTTTCTTGCACTGATCACTGGCGGCCTACTATTTGCGCGCAGCCAAATCCCTGTCACTCTGCGTTAACCAAACACTAAGCAGATGGATAATAGTCGGTGAGCAATTTACACAAAGCGCAGAACTATGCGATACCGAGCATTGACGTCTTGTGACAAGACTCCATGAGCCGGAAGCGTATTTTTTTCCTAGGACAAAGGAGGCCTTTTACCATAAATTAGCGCATGCTAACCGTCCCAAGAAAAAAAATATACTTGCGCAGGAAAGCGCCCTCTGTTGTCCGCACATATACAAGAAGCACTGTGAAAAAGCAAGACGGCGCGCAGCAGACGATTTTTTGCTGCACGCTTGGAATTTTTAAGAAAAAAAACTTGATATTTGTAACCAAAATTCAACCTGAAATTTATAAAAATTCTGTTTGAGCTGGAATATCCTATGCCTTCTGGATTTTAAAATGTATATTGGAGGAGTTGAAGACGAGTTAACGGCACCTACCCTGTTTTGACGGCAAACAGCGGCAAGATAATGCACTGTAATCAAAGCCATGCGCACTTGGGCTCACAATATCAAGTGGTACACGATGATCAACATCGCCAGCGCATAACTTCGACATATTTTCGGATATAATTTCTTCCATGGATATATTTGTTAGCTGTGAACTCGTTGAGAATATAGTTAGGGACACCATGAATATATGAACGGAATTTCAGCTTCTCAAATCAGGTAAAAAATAAAGAAAATTGTATTCAAACTTGTGTTCGCATTGTGTGTTCGCATTGTATATTACTAAAATACAATGCGAACACAAGTTTGACTACAATTTTTTTTACAATTTGTAAAGAACCTTTATACCCAGGACGTCAGTGCAGTGGCACTGACTGACGTCCTACGAGGGCTATAGACTAGTCAATTACAACATTCGCATTAGTTCAGTTGTTCATGAGTAAAACAAAAAATGGTCCGAGACCGAATCCCGAATCCTGAATTGCAATCGATTACATCATCATCAGACATCATCATGCATGACATTAATTTTACAATTTGGATTTTTTTTTTTTTTTTTAGAGGCCACCGCCGCCATCGTAACATCACAACAAACAAGAACAACACAACACGCCACGGCGTACCAACTTACCAGCCACGCAGCAGAATTATCAATGGGAAATCTTTCACTCCAAACAGTAGAGAGTGGCTAGAAAACCAAGCCGAAAATGTAAACATTAAGTTCTCCAGTCACTTGACTTGTCATGTGTGTGTGTGCGGCAAGGTTGATGGTTGTGCAATCATTCAGTGGTAATCTGCCTACCATGGGACGTTCATGTACATGTGCAGATGCATACAAGGACGCGAACCAGGGAATGTTACCAAGAAGAGTGTAAAACAATGAAAATTATATTCTTACTTCAACTTTATATAATTATCTATGAAATAAATAATGATTTTAAATAAATAAAATCGATTGAATTAAATAATATTATTTTCACATTCTTGAATAATTTATATAAAATAATTTGTAACTACATATTTATAATTTTAAATGCGTGAAAAAGCCACAACATGTCAGCTCCCATACCAGACGATATCTTTCCAGTTTTTGGTTGACTTCTAATCTCCCTTCTTATCATTATTTTTGAAGTTTTGCTCAATTATGGCGGCTAATAACAGCATAAACACATTACGGTTGATGCGATCTTTAATACGGGAGCTTCGTCTGGTAAAAAAGGTGAGGAAAATATAACATAAAATGTATATTTTTATCCAAAAGTAGGTAGGTCTGACTCCTGACTGAGGTTCCAATTTGCTTTAGTTTACAGCAAAGATCGTATATAGCGCCGTAGGCGCGGCGCTCTATGAATATGATCTTTGGGTTACAGGCATGACAGTCCACATCATTCACAGATTGTAAAGCGCATGGATTCATCATGGGCTGCTGGTGGTAGGCGTATTTGCTAAATAAATCCTTTTGGCCGCCGGTGTCCTGGATGGGTCCCCACCAAAGATTATAGAGCGCTGCAAGTGCAAGGCGCAAGATGCGAACTCCGGCTGAAATGTGAAATCCCACTGGATGCCATTTCGGCAAGTAACTCTTTTGATACAACAATAGATCAGTGCAGTTCAGTGCAGACAATGACCATTCCTATCAATGGGAAACAAAACATTCACTTGCTGAAATGGCGCCCATGCGTATTTCGCGTTCCAACAATAGATAACGCTTCAGTTCAGCATCTTGGGCCTTGCGGCGCTCTATAATCTTTGGTCCCCCACATGATCCCATCACACCGCTAACTCTGAACTGTGCACAAACGTCCCCCTGCGATAACCGATAGCGCCCCCTTTTGAATTCCCCACCCCCCTATAACCTGCCCCTGGGAGAATCTCCGGGGGCGGTCGGGAGGGGGTGGGGGGGATTTCCCTATAATATTAGCTATAAGTTGAAATATCAGGGCATCAACAGTATTTGGGAATCTTGCAGGAACTTCATATGTTTCTAATATTAAATTAACTCTAATTAAAAAAAAAATAATAATCAAATTTAAATTAATTGGCAGAGTTCTCCGAAAGATACAATGGCCTACAGTTTCTTGGTTGATCAATTCCGAAAGAACCAGGTGACATCAGAGAAGCACTGTAAAGCGCACAATGAGATGCTCCACCAGGCGCAGACGTATCTATGCATGCTCAAGAGTACAAGAGAACATGAGGTATTATTTATTACATAGTTTAATTATTTAAAAAAAAAAAAATACACAAATTTGACAGGGGTGTGATTTCGTTTCCTGAAAATTTAAATTACTTTTAAAACATTGTCGAAAATTTATGAAAATAGTGATTTTGTTTTGGTGTGGATTTACTGTTTGAAATTGCCGCCACTGTTCAAAAAGTTGTGAGCCTCAGTTTCCCCCCCCCCCTTCTTAAAGTTTGTTTTACTTTAAATGACTCGGACTCACAAGACTTGGATTCTTCAGACTCATCCCAAATGACTCCTGACTTTGGCTTGGACTTGACAATGAGGTTTCGTACTCAGGCTGAAGAATGAGGAGTAAGGGTTTAGGGATTCGTTGACAAGACTTACCATTTCAGCTCTGTTTTTTTGCCATTCCAAAGTGTTGGCCAACCCTGACGTAGTGAGAGCAGTTTCATTTAGTCATTTTCTTAAATTAACAACATTTTCATGCCCTGTCTTTTTTCTATAGGCCATCCAAACTGTGTATAGAAGGGGAGAGAGGACAATAGAGGAGAGTGCCAGGCTAGTGGGATTGAAACTGCCGAAACCTGCTGGAGAGTAGACTAGATCAAGCCTTCATGTAACTATGGCATAGTCAGCAGTGTTGTAGCCACAGTGGGTGGTGCCGGGCAGTGTTTGTTTTTCTACACATCAGAATTGCCATCCTAAAAACTGTCCATGATTTTGTTTTTAAGGATTTCCTTCTTTGAATGTATTTAGAAATAAAATAAAATCCCCTTTGAAAAGCACTACGACTGTGGCAAGTTTATAGTGCAGAAAACAAATTGTTCAGAACTAAGAAATTTCGCCCAGTACTCGTGAGGAAAATACACTGCGCTGCCCAGCACAAAGTTCCCCCAGATTGCACTTCAGCAATGATGGCCCCCATATCTGAACATGAATAATTGAACTGTTTGCCCTTTGTGCTCGCCCCAGGTGGATTTAGAGCCCACCACTATTGGTCTAGCTGCAACACTGGTAGCCAGGATGTTTTCACTGAGGGCAGAGGCGTTGCTTTTCAGTTTGGTAGGGTGGGCAGGGGCCGCTGTTCATAACCCATATCACCCAGCAAACAATCCAAAGTGAGATACAGTAGTAGTTTTGCCTTAGCATCTCACAGAGCCAAACTTTGCAAAGTCCATCAACTCATGTTACATTCAACCAAATTGATCAACTAAAACTGACTCTGCTTTCAATATTGTTTGGAATTGGAATGAACTACAAACTCTGCTGATCAGAGACTAAAGAGCTTGGTTCCGCTTTGGTTGACTGCTCAGTCTTTTGTATGTACTAGAATAAGGTCCTGAGTTGTTCCCTGCAAAACACATTAGCTGCCCGAACGAACACAAATAAAGTTATTCTGTTATCTGTTTGCACAGCATGCAGTTGCTTTGGGACTTTTTAAAATTGTATTTATAATACTGAACTTCCCCTGTCTTCATTCGTTGAAGAGAGAGTGCACAGTTCCATTGTTTGACATAAGAGACTGCCGCCAATGCAATTAGGGGTCAAATGTTTAATAAATATTGTTCACTTATTTGGTGATTATATTATTGCAATAAATAAATAATTGTTATGAGGTAGGATGTTTAACTCAATTCTGTCTTTAACCTTTGTCTCAATTCTGTCTTTAACCTTTGTCTCGCATGTGTCCCAAATACCACTTAAGATAAAAACAAAAAACAAAAACAGAAATGTTTTACCATAAAAAAGGTACAAGTGAATCAGAATTGCGTACATATCAAAAAACTAGACTTACCTTTTTATCCCAGTTTACGAAGTCTTGTAAAGGACGTGTAAAGAAAAACTACAGCAATGCAATATTTACACAGAGAGCTAGGGTGTTAAAATACCTATTTTCCCCCTTAAAGTTATTTAATCATGTATCTTTGGCTGTTATTTCGCTCTCTTGTGAGAAATGGGATTATTTCGAGGGTACGGAATAGTGATGATGTATTTTTATTCATTCTATTCTGTCTTCACTTGTACCTAAACGGATTCCGTATGTTTAAAATACCCCCCCCCCCTCTCTCTCTATACATGTACATATAAAACGATATAAGATAGCTGTGCTCATGTCATAGACAAAACAATGTACATGTACATGGGGTGGTTGCAGCTGCTTAAAAGATTAACTAATTTGATGACTGCTTTTTCTAGTTTTTTTAGCAACACCATCTGATGAAAGACTTATTGGTACAAAAGTTTGTGTACATTTTTGTATGTAATTAGATGGTCTATATACGCTTCCACTGCCATTTCCATACACTAAATTGCAAATTTGCATATATACTAAAAATTATACATCATACTTTTCTTTAAATGGACATACTCCTAGCCATAAACACCTTTAAAGGCAGTGGACACTATTAGTAATTACTTAAAATAATTATAAGCATAAAACCTTACTTGGTAATGAGTAATGGGGAGAGGTTGATAAAACATTGAGGGAAACGGCTCCCTCTGTATTGACGAAGTTTTTGATAAAGAAATCATTTTCCGTGAATTTAATTTAGAGACCTCAACATTATATTCTGAGGTCTCGAAATCAACCATCTAAAAAGAAAAAAAACTATGCATGAAGGCTCATATTATCATTCTCATCGAATTTCTGAAATTGAACCAATGGAAAGCCCTCTACTCATGGCTCTGTCAAGTTGATGTTGCTTTGTGTATGTGGGATAAAAGTTACGAGACGCCACAGAACAAAAGAGTGACCCTCTGACATAAAGTTTGGCCAAGGTTTCAAAACCTGAACAATTAAGAGATCGATCGGCCATATTATGGGTCACAAGAAGAAAAAAAAACCAATTACACATTTTGCATGACAACAACTAAAATCATCCGTACAAGCGTTTCGCGTTGTTCATATTTATTTGTTTGTTAGTCCAAAATTCCGCATCAACCGATCAGTATGCAACACAATTATTAAATACAAATATCCCGTTTCCCCTCAATCCATTTATTTTGTTTTGATATCTTTACTGCCCAGAGATTACACCATCGAATAAAACTGCAACATGTGAACGATTTCCACGTCCGTTCATAAACAATCTGGCTATACACCTCCCGAATTCTAAACAGTTATTATTTTGGGGGAAAGTAGACGCCCTTTGAAGAAATAATATTGCAACCAATTCACTTGCACAGTAAATCCATTTTTTTGCAGTCGTTTGTGTTGATTGTGTACTTTATCAGTCATAAGTCACGCTATTGTGTTCCACGTGGTACAACTTTATTGGTGTTCACCCATGCATGTCTCTTCAAACCTAGGCACGCCCAAGTTGTCAATAAAGACCGCAACACGTCAGGTTGGTGTTGAATGCAGATACACAACTCTCTCTAAACACACAACATTTCGGAAGTTGGTACATTTGAGTGAAGTCTATATGGGTAATTACTGTGGATGGTCATTAAGAAACACCACAAAAGTGAGCAGTTGTTGGTCTTAAATTCGGGCAGGTGGAAACCCACGTGAGCTTGTTTTACTAAGAGGAATCCGGTCTTCTATAAAGCACCGTGGCAGGAGTATTACGTAAGTATTGAATACTTCTTACATACAATTACGAACTAAACCACTGTCTGACATAGATCCTAGGTGATGTTTATCCATACAGGCACGTATGTATGTATCTTACGAGGTCCTGATTGTACAACAAGGTGTGGGGGTCAATTTTCACAAAGAGTTAGGACTAGTCCTAGGAATATATTCAAAACGTTAAGCCATTGGACACTTTCGGGAAACGGTATTGTCTAATAAGGCCCACATTTCGTGTATCACAACGTATATATAAAGTAACAAACCTGTGAAAATTTAGGCTCAATCGGTCATCGGAGTCGGGAGAAAATAACGGGAAAACCCACCCTTGTTTCCGCATGTTTTGCCGTGTCATGACATGTGTTATATTTCAAGAGAAGTCTTTCACCATTACCTTCTGTAAACCCTGTAAGATATTTGTGAGTGTGTGAACTTAAACAAAAATTCTGTTCCGAAAGTGTCCAATGGCTTTAAAGCCATTGGACCCTTTCGGTGCACAGATTTACAAATACCTTACAGGATGTTTTGTTTTGCGATTATTTTTGTCCGACTTTTCCGCGTAAATTGTTTGTGCTATACTTCCACCCCTTTTGCCCCTTGTGTTATCATGTACAATACTTGGCCTGCCAATGCTTGAGAGGGCAATGGCATTTTCCGTTTTGCAAAGGTCTCTTCCATTGGAAACTCTTAAGGAGGACCCTTGAAGGGGCACCAAGGCAAAGGCCAGGGAGGGGCAACAGAGGCCATAGCTATGTTATTCCATGTTATTCCAGGCTTTATGTCTTTTAAAGGCACCGAAAAACGGCTCCCTTTTAAGTAACGTAGTTTTTTTTTGAGAAAGAGGTAATTTCTCACTCAATTTATAAAACATTTTCAGCTGAAGTATTTTATTATGCATCTGAAAGCACACAAAGTAGCGCAAAAAAGGGTGTTTTTTCTTTTATTATTCTCTTGCAACTGCGATGACCACTTGAGTCTAAGTTTCGATTTGTTATGTTGTGCATAAGGGTACACCAAAACTGGTCTTTGACAATTGCCAAAGGTGTCGCGCCGTCAATTTCATTCAACTCTTCCTTTCTTTGGACTAATCTTCGGACCGTATTGACAGGATGACTTAAGTTCCGTATCCACAGACTACAGGACGCGTTGAACTTAATCGTCCCAACTCGAGATTGGATCAATCCAAGCATTTCTTGAAATCGGCTTCAGTGCC
This sequence comes from Asterias rubens, assembly GCF_902459465.1. Taxonomy (NCBI): domain Eukaryota; kingdom Metazoa; phylum Echinodermata; class Asteroidea; order Forcipulatida; family Asteriidae; genus Asterias; species Asterias rubens. The sequence continues at coordinate 17,029,688 of NC_047064.1, read as the reverse complement.
TTTAATCTAACTAAAATTAATGTATCATCTATCCATCTTTGCTTAATAGACCTTTTTGGACGGACGTCAATTTGAGTCATGGCATCCCTCTCCGCCGCTCGTCAGTAACAAAATTATAATCCATTACCATGGTAATGGATTCACTTAGAAGACCCAGTACCCATGCTTGGAAAGTCCGGGAGGACCCTAGGAGGTGTTCATGATGGTGGTGTGGTGGGGTCTGCCGGTAGCGCTGATCCTGGTGTTTCTCAGCGTCGGGATGGGGTACCGGTCAGGTGCTCCGAGAGAGGCTTGCGTCACCATGCAACCGGGACACACAAACACAGTTGCCATGACAGCGGAGAGCCCTTATCATCTTGAAGTGCATCTGGAGTTGACGCCCACGGGCGAGTATGTTGTTGGTGAGCAAATACTAAATAATTTGGCAATAAGTATAATTAATTAACCATTCTTATATAGTGCATATTATTAACAGTGTATCCCTATGCATTGTCAGTATTTTCCTTCAAGGTATTTATTTTTTATTTTTTGATGTTAATGTTGATTTCTCTCAAATTTTTGTAATAACAATACACACAAAAGAAATATACAAAATAATGCAGAAGGCCTAAACCTTCCTTTAACCTACGGTGAAGTCTGGAGACAGAAAATTATTTTAAAAGGTACAGACACGCAGTATACATTTAACAGGGGGGGGGGGGATACAAAAAATTTCAAATATAAAAACATTTAAAAACTTTATAATAAGGGAATCAATGTGTGGTGAAGAGGTTTTCAACCAGTGGTTTAAACCCGCGCCGAGGCCTGGACTTGATAATTTATCAAGAACCAGGCCTCGGCGGGTTTAAACCACTAGTTGAAAAACGATTCAACACACTTTGATTCCCATTCATAAATACCCTTTCGGTCAAAAAACATCAACACTTCTTGGTCAAAAGGTAAAATAAATGCAAAAATTATAATTGTTCAATGATTTCTTTCAACACAACACCCACAGACATAAAGGTTCTTTATGTCTGTGACAACACCCCTCCAGCTATGAAATGGTAAGGCCCTTGGGTAAACAACTCCTTGATGTGCGCGTCGCGCGTATCGCGTGATGTGGCACAACTGTTTCAGCCGTTGCTCTCGTCGACCAATAGGAATGAAGAAACTGTCTTATAAGAACAGGTGCAAGGTCGCGTGTCACGCCCATGAATTAACACTTTTTACCGGTCATAAAAAAAGGTTTATACACACCCACGTGACGCGCTCTCCACCAATAGGAATAGCGAAACTGTCTGAGGTATTTATTGATATTTATTTGGTAACAATGCACTCTATAGGGATGACACGTATACTATGAGTTGTACATAATAATAATAATAAGACTTGTAATGCGCACATCCACCCTGCTGGGTGTTCAAGGCGCAGTAAAACCAAAAACAAAACAAAAACAAAACACAACACAAAGAAAAACAGACACAACAAAATTAGTCATTGAAAACCTGTGACATAAGATAAGTTTTGAGAAGAGACTTGAATATTGCGGTACAAACACAAGATCGAAGATTAAGTGGTAGAGAGTTCCAGATGCGTGGCGCGGCTGAAGAAAAAGACCTGTCACCCCATGAGTGTCGAGACTTGGGTTCAATGAGGAGAAGCATGGAACTTGATCGAAGATTCCTTGATGGAGTGTAAACTTGAAGCAGTTCAGAAATATAGTGGGGAGCCTTGCCATTTTAGAGCTTTGTGGACAATGAGCATCAGCTTGAAGATGATTCGTTGAGAGATAGGGAGCCAGTGTAGTTGTTTCAGAATGGGGGTGATAGAACAGGATTTTCTAGACAGTGTCACAATGCGGGCAGCAGTATTTTGGAGCCGGGAAATCTGGTTGTTAGGAAGACTGTAGAGAAGAGCATTGCCGTTGTCAAGACGAGAAGTAACAAATGCGTGAATGACCTTTTCAGTGGCACTTTTGTCCAAGTACTTGCGAATCTTACCTATATTCCTGATGTGATATGATGATAAACGAACAATATTATTGTTGATGTGTGGCTGAAGTGTCATCGATGAATCAGAAATAACCCCCAAGTTCCGAGCTTTCAGCGAGGGAGCTATCAGAGCATCACCGATGGAGATGTATGGCACTGAAACCTTAGTTAACTGTTGACGTGACTCAAATAAAAGGAACCCTGTCTTATCATCATTTAACTTCAGGAAGTTTTGTTGTGTCCAACGTCGAATCTCTTGGATGCATTTCTCAAGTCTTGCAATAGATGCATTGGCGTTTTCTTAAGAAGATTTAAACGTGATGTATAGCTGAGTGTTGTCTGCGTACACATGGTAATTCAGATTAAATTTGAGGATGATGTCACGAATCGGTAAAGTGTACAGCGTAAACCACTGCGGGCCGAGTACCGACCCCTGTGGCACAGAGTAGTTCAAAACAACAGGGTCGGATATCGCAGTGCCAATACATACATGCTGAGTTCTATTGTGGATATACGATTTGCACCATGCTAGGGCTGTGTCCTCTATGCCAAGGTGATGCTGGAGCCGAGAGAGAAGGATGTAATATGATCAACAGTGTCAAAAGCAGCACTCATGTCTAGCAGGACTAGTGCTGTAAGGTTACCATTGTCCATAGAAGAGAGAATATCGTTGCTCACACGGACTAGTGCCGCCTCGGTCCCATGGATAGGCTTGTATGCTGACTGGAACACGTCGGACAGGTTGAAAGTATGAATGTGATCAGAAATACGTGATGACACTACTCGTTCGATGACTTTTCCAAGATATTTTAAGTTTGCAACCGGTCTGTAGTTTTTGAATATCTCCTTGTCCAGGTTTGGTTTCTTGATGAGCAGCCTGATGTAGGAAACTTTGAGGCTATCGGGGAAACAACCGGAACTGAGAGATTCGTTTACAAGCTTAGTGATGTAGGGTACAAATAAATTATATCAATGTTTTGCTTTATCATGGATGTTGATACTGGATCCAGCTCACAGGACTTTGAAGGAGATTTCATAATAACCCTTTGAATCTCAGCAACAGTGGCAGGCTCAAACACAGATAGTCTACACTCTGGTTGAAGATGTGGCAATGTCTGCGGCACGTTGTAAGGGACTGATGAATATGATGAGCGGATGTCTGAAATCTTGGTGACAAAGAATTTCTGGAACTCATTTGCTAAGTCCTGGTTATTGTAGGTGGATGGAAGGACAGGGGTTTTGGGTTTGAGCAACAACTTACCAGTTATCTTGAAGAGCTTCTTTTGATCTCCTGAGGATTCTTGTACTTGAGATGAATAATGGATGATCTTTGCCTGGTTGATCAAATTCGTAACTACTTTACATTGGTTGCGATATTCTTGTCGTTGTATTGCCAATTTGCCATTTTTCCGCCACTTGACGACAGATCTTTCTCGCTGTACGAATATCATCATTGAACCAGGAGACTTCAGTTCGGACCTTGACTGATCTCGTTTTCCAAGGTGCGTATTTATCCAAGATGTCACTGACTGTACTCTCATATTGGCTGACATAGGAATCCAAGCAGTCATGATCAACTTCTAGATTTGCTAAATGAGTGCCTATGCCGTGGAACACGACTGATTGGTGGCACTTTTTTAGTAGTTTATGACATACAATATATCGTACATGTGCGATATGGCGCCTTCGGAATACGGCAAATTGACTACAATGTGCAACATTGGCACTGGCAAATCAACTGCAGGTTGTGTTTTGTCACACAATATAAAAATTCCAAACAGTAAAGCTTACCATGTCCTTAAAGGCTGACAAAGCCATAATACATTGTAGGGCCCTACATTTTTATAAGTACTCCACAAGCTAATGACATTAAAATCGTATTTTGGTAGATCACTGGGGAGCTCTTGTCATTACATAACACGGTTATAAACGACCCCTTTATTTATGTAGCTTCAGAGGAAGGTTTTTCATTCCCAAATTTGAATGAGAAAGTCTTAGTCAGGCATCTGAAAGCACAACATTCTGATACAACTGTGGTGCTTTTCTTTCAATCATTTTCTTCTTTGGTGACCAAATTGAGCCAAAATTTGAACATTTGTGTAGCATTTTGCATAATGTTGGGGTACACCAAGTGAGGATACTGGTCTTTGTTTACAATAACCTAAAATATATCCTGCCTTTAACGGAGCTAGAGCAGGCCCTACTGAAAAGTACAATTAGTAAAAAGTGTCCTTGGAAATTATGTCAATATACATGTACATTGTGTACTGTGTTTTGTACGATGTTGTGACCTATAAAATTAATGCGCACCGATGCGCAAGCGGGGGTTTACACCCATTTTTACAGTACCGTTATTAACAATCACCCAACAGAAGGTTGGTGTGATTTACAAAGGGCAAGGCTCATTTTTGTTTGCCCTCTTTTTGGGTGTTCACATTTCACCACAGCCCAGGCGTACGACATTCTGAGGTTACTTCAAATTAATGATAGTGAATGGTATGCAGAGTCAAATGTGCGCGAAATTGGTGAAAACTGGGTGGAATTTATTAGTGGGTATAATATTTGGGGTATTGTTATATGAGGCGTAGGACCCGTTTGGTGTAAATGCAGATAAAAGAACCCAGAAGGGGTTCGCCCCGGTGTTTCCGGTTTGATTGGCAGCATAAATAAATAATAATAATAATAATAATGTTAAACATTAGTGCGCCATGTCTATCAGTAATGGCACTCCTTGCGCAAAAGAAACCCCCAAAAAACTCTGATAATACACAATGACACAAGACAACCAAAAGTTTGAAGGCTATTGTTTCCAAATAGATATGTTTTGAGATGAGTTTTGAATTTGGAACAAGTATCTGCTTTTCTGAGTTGAAGTGGGACGCTGTTCCAAAGAGATGGCCCGGCCGGCATGAAAAACAGCGATCACCCCCAGGAGTGCAGGCAACGTGGAACGCTCAGGAGCAGGTTGAGCCACAGAACCTTGTAAACCATTACATGGTGCTATATGTAAAAGAAACAGTATCATACTTCAGCACGTTTAAATCCACATTCATAATAAGACAGTTTCTTCATTCCTATTGGTCGAGAGCAACGGCTGAAACAGTTGTGCCACATCACGCGATACGCGCGACGCGCACAGTATTCCCTTATAAGGAGTTGTTTACCCGAGGGCGGTGGAGGGTTTTACCATTTCATAGCTGGAGGGGTGTTGTGTTGAAAGAAATTATTTAACAATTAACATTTTTGCATTTATTTTACTTTTTGACCAAAAAGTGATGATGCTTTTGACCAAAAAGGTATTTATGAATGGGAATCAAAGTGTGTTGAATCGGTTTTCAACTAGTGGTTTAAACCCGCCGAGGCCTGGTTCTTGATAATTTCTCCTCGAAACTATCAAGAACCAGGCCTCGGTGGGTTTAAACCACTAGTTGAAAACCTCTTCACCACACATTGATTCCCTTAGTTAGGATTTTGAGATGTGCCAAGGCACCACAAATCAGCAAGATAAAACATTTTGTTGGTGTGAAAGACATATTTATTTTGCTATTATACAGCATTTCAACCCCCCCCCCCCCCCCAAAAAAAAAAAAAAAAAAAAATAAGCCATAATTGTATGATAGAGATTGGCTGTTGCCAGCTTGGTGTCCCTTGAGGAACTTATGCTGAGTTCTCTCGACGGAAAGATCATCTGCACATAAAAACAAGAAAACAAACAAACAAACACTCCGACAAACTATTACACAAACACAACATTAGCCAAACATTATTCGAATTCAAGTGTGTTGTTATACCAAAATATGCCATTCCTTACTTTTTTTTATTATTATTATTATTTTTTTATTTGACAGTTTCAATCGAGGGAACTTCATCCTTCAGAGGATTTGTTCTTCAAGCCAGGGACGCCGATAGCTCTAGCACCGATGCAGTGGGTTCGTTCCCTTCAGGTGGATTCAACAGTGGCCGCTCGGAGACGGTTTCCTGTAACGATGTTGCGGACAGCGCGCTCACACATATCAACAAGGGAGTGAAGAGAGAGATGACTGGCACTTGGAAAGCTCGCGAGGATGATCACGTAAAGGCGGTGTATTTCATGTAAGCGAAAAATTGTTGCAGCTATTAATGCATTCAATTTAGTTTTCGTGTACACATGATTTAGTTTTTCGTTTATTTTATAGGCGTTCGAGACTACACTTTGACCATTCTTCAAAGTGAATTTATCCTACCGATTTTACTTGATGAAATTTAATTGTTTGTAATGTTAAAAAAAAAATGCTGAAAAGATTCATATGAAGACTCTTTTTTTTCAAGATTCATATGAAGACTCTTTTTTTTCAAACAAAATTGAATGAGGCGGATGCGAAAATGATTGTTTTCTATTTAATTGGCCAGTGGAAACTATTAATTTGTTTCTCAAGTAATGTTAGTGTAAACCATCTTATATCAAGCTTTGAATACATTCACTTGTTTATCAGTGTATGATTAAACATCCTTGTTTACCTATGGATTGGTATTATTCTCTTTGCAGTGCTACAGTTGTGCGATCTTTCGACGAGTACTGGGTCGGCATTGTATCTCGGACTATCCATTTGACGGGGCGAGTCAACAACGATGAGAACACCTTCACAACACCATTATCGGGTAGCGCCAGCTCGACCTTCACCACAGCGGAATCGGCACCGTCAAAATCACCCTACGGCTACCCCAGCAGCTACCCTGAAACTACAATGGTAACAGGGGGAGTAACCAGTGACTCTTCGACCATCACCGGTGATGACTCAGCCACGACAGGAGTTTCTGACAATCAATCCACCTCGGCCACTAGGGATGATCAACCTGTATCCACAGGTTGGACCACCAACAGCCAGAGGACTACTGGTAAACATGAAATTACGCAATATGAAGCTTTTGAAAGTACCGCAGCTGACGACAGATCACGTGTCACAACTGATTCTTATGTGGACATGCTTACTACACGAAATACGGTTTCAAACCGAAGAACTTTGACAAAATCAGACTTGTCGACATCAGCTGAATTGTCAACACCAGTAGATTTGTCGACACCGGAGGATGTTTTGACGCATGTTGAACTGTCGACACAATCTTATGAGACAACGATCAAGGAAATGACAGAAGATTTGTCGACAATAACTTCTTCAAGAATACACCACAGAACACATTTAACACATACCGGTGCAACATTAAATTCAAACCCTAGCACACCATTAAGCACAGTAGTAAACATTTCAAGACCGGTCGATTCGACGACACCGACACACATTGACGTATCAAGACGTTCCGAAATGTCGACAACACCATCAGAGAGGACGAGTAAGAAAACGAATGAGTTAATGTCAACACTTTCTTCAACTACACTACACCCAAGAACGCAGCCGCCACATTTGTCATCTACGATGGAGTCGACGTTGAGTACAACAATAGAGTCGTCGCCACCTGCACCCGTTGAGATGGAAGTGTCGACAACACTGAGTAAGACAGAAGATGATACAGATTCAAGTTACACATCTTCCTCGACAACATTTCAACCAATAACACAACTCACACATCTGCCATTAGAATCCACCACAGACTCATCGCTAGGCACAATCATAACCTCAGGCACCTCGACCACGAACGAACCGACTACGGCATTCATAACTGATAGCCCAACAACGGGCACAGACTACCACACAACACCACTTGGAGAGGAAAACACCTCTACAGTAGATCAACCAAAACAAAGTACGGATGATGTTTCTGAAGAAGTTACGGTCAAACCATTCGAAAATGTTACAGATTTTGCACACAGTTCACCAGACCCCACAACTAACAATTCATCCGTGTCCGATAACTCGCAAACAACGGTAGATTTTGAAACGGTCTCACGATATAATGCTACTTTCGAAGTATCAACACTTGACGCTTCAACAGATTCTACGACTACTGACGGTGCAACTCAAACTGAACCACAAGCAACAACGACAGCTGAAACAATCCCAGTTAGTTCAAATACTCCACTTGGACCGCAAGCAACAACGAGAGGTAAAACAACCCCAGTTACTGTTTCAACTTTTCCTCCTGGTACCCAAATAACGGATGATGTAACTGAAGTTGCAACCAATGATAACACAGAAGGGATGGATTTTTCTACATCAGTGGGTTATGCAGAATTATCCACTTATGTACCAATAGCTACATCAACAGACGCCGCACCTCTGGCCACATCCACTACCGAAAGAGCAAGCATCACTTTAGGTAAACACAAACAAAATAGCTTCAGTAGCACTGGACACTATTGCTAACTATTAAAACAAATGTAGAACAAAAACTTGGAACGAGCAATGGAGAGCTACATATAGTATAAAACATTACAGGTAGCCTGGAGGAAAAAAGTTTTTAATTTTAACGATTTTCCCATTTCTAGGTAATTTTTGACACGTATTTGGGTTCAGATTGTTACAGATACAGTTAAAAACCCAGAGTGAGTTTCTTGCGCAAATCCCTCCAAACATTCCAACTTAAAAGGCACTGGACACTGTTGGTGATTACTCAAAATAAATGTTAGCATACTGTACAAAAAAAAACCTAGTTGGTAAAATGCAGTCGACGAGAGAGATAGAGAGCGCAATCTTGTTATAAATATTAACGAGAGTCGGTTGTGTATAATTCCTTCAGTGATAAACTAATATATTGACTTTGCTTTAATACTAGTGATGCTTTTGTTTTGTATTTTTTTAGAAGAGCCAAACGAAGTTCGAATGCGATTGAGGATTGTCGATATCCCGTTCACGGAAGATTTTCGAGATTCAAACTCCAATACATATAAGAGAGTTGCAGATGAGGTCGAGCAGGCAGTAAGTTAGTTAAACAACAAACTCAAACACCCCAACACATAAAGCAAGCCCATTGACAAATTCTAAATGACCCCAAATAAAGCAACTCTTGATTTAATTGATAACTTAACCAAGAAAATTAAACCACTTATTGAAGTACCTTTTCCAATGATTTCAGGTTTGGGACTTGTACATGCGAAACAAGGTTACAACAATGGAGACGGTGAAGGTTCTTCAAATAACGTGAGTAGTATGTGATGTCCCATTGGTTATCTTTATAGCAGCATTTGGTTATTGTTTAGGAGGGGCGCAGTGTTTACCCGGACGTCTCGGGTTCCACTCCCGCTCTAGTCAATGTTTCTTTATATGCAATCCCCAAATTATTATATATGTTTTCTCCCGTCAATTTCGGCAAATGAGCAGCCAATATAACCACCAAGATATTCTATTTCCCTGTGGCCTAGTAAAATTTAATGATCTTATTTTTTACTGTTGAATGCCGAATCAACAGAGCAATATTTTTCTTTTTTTTAATGAGTCGGGTGTTAAAATGAATAGATTATTGTTAAAACTGGCTGTTAAAACCTATAACCATGAATAACAACTGGGTAATATTTAATATTCTTAACAGAAAAGGCAGCGTAGTCCCAGAAGTACAGCTTCTTGCGTCACAAGACTTGAATGCAGCTGAAAAATCTAACTGGCTTAGTGTCGTGTACAACGAAATCAGCAGCGGTGGTAAACTTGGAAACTTCACTGTTTCTGACATATCCGCATTATCAGCAGATGGTAAGATTTATATCGTGGAGCGAGTTTCTTATGTGACATGACCGCCATGCTCCATCACTGGCAGCATTTAGAACAGCTCTTTTAAACGCACTGGACACTATTGGTAAGTTACTCAAAATAATGGTCAGCACAAAAAACTTACTTGGTAACGAGCAATGGAGAGCTGTTGATAGTTTAAAACATTGTGAGAAACGGCTTCCTCTGAAATAACGAAGTAATTTCCCTCGAATTTGATTTCGAGACCTCAGAATTAGATTTCGAGGTCCCGAAATCAAGCATCCGAAAGCACACAACTTCGTGTGACAAGAGTGTTTTTTCTTCCATTATTATTTCGCAACTTCGACGACCAATTGAGTATACACATTTTCACAGGGTTTTGTATTTTGTGCATACAATATGTTGAGATACACCAAGTGAGACGACTGGCCTTTGACAATAACCAAAGGTGTCCAGTGTCTTTAAAGGCACTTTACACTAATGATAATTGCTCAAAATAAATGTTAACATGAAACTTACTCGTGTCTTCTTGTCCAGGAGAATTGATATAGTAGTGTCAAGCCTAGTTGCGTGTCCGATCAGTTTTAGTCGTTGCTTGTGTAGTGTTATCGATGCTGGTGTGTTATCGCTTCGTTGATAAAATTCCGTATTGGTGATGCGTTCCGGGTACATAATGTTGACTGCCGTATCAAACAGAGAAACATTGACCTTCAAAATAATAATAATAATATACATTTCACTTTTACTATTTTCATAAAACATATTATTATTCCACTGATTACATTAAAAATCATGCTGAGCGCCTTGCGGTAGCTTGTTGTTTGATTCACCTGCTTCTCCTTCTGTTTATTTTGCTTAATAGGTTCCTATGTTAGCTTAGTAAGGGTTCCTGCGCGCCAGGAGTGTCACCTTTGGCACACATGGCGCATTATAAGTTTCCTATATTACTATATTACTATTGTTATTACTATTATTATTTATCATTCGTCAGGAACGTACACGGAAGTCGACCCGTGTTTTCTTCTCCCCTGCCCGGACTCGATGGTCTGCTTCGTCTACCAAAGCTCGTGTCTCTCAAACTGTTTTCTTAACTCCAACTACTGTATGAATGACGGTGCCTGCAGAGACCCACTGGGTAACACACAGTTGGTGTCATGCAGGTATGTAAAATTGTTTGTTCTAAATACGGCATGGACACCTTTAGTAGTTGTCAACGACCACTATTCTCACTTGGTGTATCCCAGCATTATGCGTGAAAAAAAAATATGTGAAAATTTTGATTCATTGGTCATCGAAGTACCAAGAAAATAATGAAAGAAACGATCTTGTTGCAGAACTTTATGTGCTTTCAGAAGCCTAAACAGGGAATTAGGCTCGAAGCCTTTTTAATGTTTGGGTGAGAAATTACTTCTTTCTAAAAGACTACGTTACTTTTCAGAGGGAGCCGTTAAGAAAATGTCTAAACAGGTCTTTTTCATTTAGCATCGAACCTCTCATCAGTGATACCCATTTAAATTATTTGGATTAATTTAAAATGTCTTGATGTGAAAAAAAACCAAATCAGAATTAAATGCCTGATTGTTCTTCAATTATTAGATGGTCTGGCAATGGAATGTTCTTGTGAAACACTTCAATTAACTTCCTTTGTTAAATGAACATAATTTTGATGAAATTATTTGTGCTCAACAGTTGCACCTCAAACCATGAAGGTGAACGATGCGAAGTCACAAAGATTCCAGTAACACCAGACACAGGTAAGTACTAACTTCGTCAAATCATTTTTCTGACCTACACATTAATTTCTTTCTCGGTAGCAAATCCAGTTGTATTCATGGATCTTTCCCGCGGGGGGAACTCTAAAACTTTGTCTCGGCCCTTCCATGGATTTTTTGCACTCCCAGGAAAAAAAATTCCCATTGAAAATAAATTGCGATTTAAAGCCATTGGACCCTTTCGGTAAACAGTATTGTCCAAGGCCCACACTTCGTGTACCACAACTTCAATATGAAATAACAAACCTGTGAAAATTTAGGCTCAAATTTAAGTTATTTGTAAATCGGTGATTTTTTTTTCCTGCACCGAAAGGGTCCAATGGCTTTAATGGGATCCCATTGCAAAATTGAATGGGATTGTTGGGATTCAATGGGATTGGTGTGGAATTTTGGACATATTCAATGGGATCCAATGGGGTCGACAGTCCCATTAAAACAATTGGATCCCGTTGAATCCCATTCCAAATATCAATGGGACACAATGGGATTCCATGGGATGAGAACCATTTGATACAAATGGGAGACTTTGAACCCTAGGTGGCGGCAGAACTAACAAGGTAATACATTAATTTTAAATGTTTTAGTAGATCTGAGCATGCACAAATTAATTACTGAGAACAACGAATTAACGTGGTGACTTTACCACCTGACGTCCACAAAGTTCCCCATTGTCACATTGTCGAAGTCATTGTATTTGATTAAGAATTTACTTCTTTCTAAAAAAAAAAACTACATTACTTCAAGGGGAGCCGTTTCTCAACAGGTTGTACACTTTCAACAGCTCTCCATTGCTTGCAACCAAGTAAGTTTCTATGTTAACATTTAATATTTTGAGTAATTACAATCAGTCCCTAGTGTCGTTCGGGTTCGTTTTATGTATTCCTCGTTTTCTTGATTCGTTTTCAGGTGATCTCAACGTCAACTCTCTCTTTGCCATTGTATGGGGTTCAGTTGGTGCAGTGTGCTTCGTCCTAATCGTGATCTTTTTAACATTGTTGATCAGGAAAATGAGGAAAAGACGCTCTTGGAGGTGAGTAATGCGAGAAAATAGAGCCAGTTCAAGATGTTTTATTTAAGTCTTCAATTGGATATCATTTTTAACCCTCCGCTGCCAGTAGACCGATTTAAACTTGTTATTTTTTTTAAACCATTCACTCATTTCAGTTTGAATTTTACTATTCTAACTCTGGTGTTTCTGTTAAGCAGAGTGTGGGTTCGAGTCCCAGTTGTGTTGACACGTGTGTCCTTAAGCAATACACTTAACCATTGCTTCGTCCTTCGGATGGGACGAACAAACCCTTGGTCCTGTGTGTTGTGTAACACACGTAAAATAACCCAGTGCACTGAGAAGGGGACGCCCCGGTGTTCCTGTTGATTGGCAACATATTGCCCCACAGCACCTTGTAAACCATTGTATGGTGCCAAGGGTTAGGTGTCATACATACCTTGCAGGAAACACAGTATATTATAGCACATTGATGGGCTTCTGTGAGTGCTATATAAGAAACCACTATAGTTATATTTTATCACTGCATCTATTTTTACAGACACACGGCGAAGCTGATGGGCATCCGTGAATCGGGACTCTCCCAACACTCCGGTGAATCTCAGATGGACAGCTACGCCAAACACCTGACATCGATACGTGCAGGCGTACTGATTGATCTCTCCAACATCAGCATCAGCGCCAGTGAAGACGAGAGCAACGACCCCCAGAGGAGATCCAGGAGCTCCTCCTTCGCAACATCAGAGACAGAGTCTCTTGACCAGCAGCCCAGGTTCATCGACGGCGGCGTACACATAGGAGGTATGCCCGATATACTCCAGGGCGCCTCGACAACAGACTACGAACTCGATATCATGACTCGACCTTTTAACCCCAAGAGGAAATCCGTCAGTTTCAATGACGTCACGGAGATGATCGACTTCGTTGCGACTGAGAACTTCAGCCTCGCGGCGAACAGAGAGGGCGCTGACAGCAGCGGGAACTTTCAAGTGCGATGGGATTTTCAGGTGGATAGCTCGCAGTCGGGAGGCGCGTCTACGTCGTGACAGTACGCGCCGTCTTCGCTGGTCCCCAGTACTACCCCTACGGCTGCCGGTTCGGCCCCCGGGGTAAAACCATCTCAATCTGATACTCAAGAAGCTAGTTCGAAGAGTACGTTCTCTAATGTTTACTTCTAGAAATCTGAAAGACAACAACTGATTAAGCTATAGTGCAAATAAGATACGTTAGATGTTTTTTCTGAAAGAAGCTTTCAAGACAATCAAAGAAATGAAGTTCCAATGTCATCTTGATGCAGATCTCGGAATGAAATCATAAGCATTTCTGAGTATCGAACCATTTGCGTCAAAAATGAAACTCAATATAATTATAATTATTTGTTCCTAATCAAAGAGATAATCAGTTGATACTTGAATGTAAACAGTAAAAAAAAAGTAAACCACAAACTTGGTCATGAAGTCAATGGTACATCGCTCGTGTGGTGCACCTTTCAAAATTGGCTTCAAGATCAAAACAGAGAGATGGGGGACCCGTGAAAACGGCGAACCAGAATCTAACCGTCCAATAGGTAAAGTGCTTTCACTTTTGCCCATTATTTGATACCAAAGATAATTCATACAAAAACTATAACTTTATATGATTTAACTTCTTGATTTTGTTTAAATAATACAAGAGAGCCTCAGGAAATATTGTTCAAGAACCTAGACTAAGATCTGATAAAAAATTCTTACAGTGACTTTATAAAGGCAGTTTGATACTTTTTTACACACAATGTATTTGTATTACATCTTGTTTGAAGAGTGCAAACTATCGCTTTAAACAGAAAAGAACAAACAAAAACAAAACAACCAGCAGTAAAGTATTTTCAAGCTTTTTGAAGAAAAATTCATTTCAAATTTCACATTAATTTAGCATTATGAAAGCAAGCCTGAATGCTTGATATGGTGAAACAGCACTGGCACGTAAGGGGTTTTCGTTGGAAAAGGGCAACCTATGAGGACAATTTCTACTGAAGCATTTTAAGGGCACCGAGGCAATGACCATAGGGGCGTGGAGGCAATTGTGTCCGTTGTCTGTGAAAGGAAAGTATTGAAGAAAGTGTATGGGTACCCTGTACCAGTAAGCTAAAGGAAAAACATTTTTTATATAAAAAAAACACAACAGTACAAAAAACACTCAGGTATCGTTGCTAAAGCTGGATACGAAGTGTGATCTTATTTCTCTAGAGACGTGAAAGGTGCTTCCACTTCATTAATTTGATTTACTGTTTCGGTAAATATACATGTATGCAACTCTGATTCTTACGCATAATATTGCTGGGCATCGCTACGGTAGCTCATTTTGTGCTATTCGTAACTTTTGATGTTATCCATTTGGGTCACGTGGGGCTTAAATCTAGCAATGGGAAAAAGTGCAACGAGATAACTTTTGAAAGTCAGCTTTGAACTATTTTTTGAAGTTTAAAAGGGATTGTATTACTGTCCCTTTAAAGGATTATGGTATTTTTTGTAACACAAAACACAATGTCCACAGATTTACATTAAACTCACATCGTTTGAAGTTAATGATAATAAAAAGCGTATCCTTAAAGTATTAGTTGCTGAGGTGCTGTAGTTTTTGAGAAATGAGTAAACCAATGTCATGAAAACACGTTTTTACATGCTTAAATAATTTTCGTCTAATAATCACCGAGACGAAAATTATTTTCATTATTTTTTTTTTTTTTACTCATTTCTAAAAAACTACAGAACCTTAGCAACTAACTAATATTTTCAGGGAAGCTTCCTACCATCATGATTTTCAAACGGTGTGAGTGTAGTGTCAATCTGTAGACATTGTGTTTTTTGTTTTACAAAAAGTACATAGACCCTTTAAGACGATGGTTAAAGTGGATACAGTAGAGCTTTGTTAGCAGAGTTTTACTACATCAAAACATGATCAGAGGAAAAATACACGGGAATATGATGGTTACCTTTGTCTTGAGAACAAAGGTTTTTCACATTAGCTGATTGTTTGTATTTTATTTTAATTTTTAGATTCAGCAACTCGTATGGACAAGGTAAATCGGCACAAAAAAATGCACACCATTAAACAACACAACGGAAAACAATTATATAAAATGTTATGCTTTCGTTTTATTATAGACAATTATTTCTACAAAATATTGACTTAGAATCATAACTTTAATTTCCCATAATACTATAGTACTAGTAAAAATTATAGCAATATTTAAGAACGATTTAAATTGACGATTACAAAAATGTATTTGTCGTTACATGATAATGTTATAAATGTTGTATCTTTTAAAGACATTTTGACTGTGGCAATTATTGGATCGTGTGATTGTAGATATTTGTCATTTTATAATTAAAATAAAATAATGTGTTGTTGTTTTAAGAATGGGTTTCGTGTTGACTTGTCCTTGACTTTGAACTTCTTTGGCAGTGAGCAAAGGCGATAACTGCCATTGTTAAGCCATACGTATTGGCACGGCAAAAAAAATAATGAACGATTTCTGCGTTCAAAACGACAACTTAGAACTGCCCATAAAGTTGCTGTGAAACACATTTTACGAAACCATGACCCCTAACAAATTTATGCACAATAATTATGTTGAGATACACCAAGTGAGAATACTGGTCTTTGGACAATAACAACAAATTACCAAAGGTGTACAGTGCATTTAAAGAGCAAACGAAGTATATATTTCCCCCCAAAGCAAAGTGGAACGTTTGTGGTTTAACAACATTGACAATATTACTTACAAGAGGTCGAGTGAGCTGGTACCGGAAAAAGAACCCACTGATTTGCCTGTTAATGGAACTGGCTCAGGAAGTTACAGATGATGATTGAATTGGCACGGTGGTTGCCTAGAAGGTAGCGGTCCACACGTTGCTGGTCCATCGCCTTGCACGGAATACACAGTTCGTTATTTTAAGGGCCACGACAGAGATGGTGGGCGGAGCCCTTGCCCGGCTGGGTTTGGGCGCCTGGGACACGGCCTTGACTTCGTGCAAGGGCGGTCTTAATACCGAAGCACGCCAAAGTACGGAGTCGGAGGCCTACGTATGGGACTGTCGATGGGGGCTAGCAGAGCTGCCTCCAGCCATAATCTGGGAAGTCTTCAAGGTCCGGGCGTCCACATCGGGCATCGTCTATACTCAACCACCGTGCCAATACAGCCATTTGCGATTTAAATTTGAATAAGGTCCGGTACAATGAATTGCTCAGACGTCTCAAAATGCCGCGTACATTTGAATTCCTCAGACTATAGAGACAGTTTCTATGTCAAAAGTAATAGGTGTTAGATTTTAATACTGTCTGGTACAATGACTTGATCAGCCGTTTCAAAATACCGCGCACATTTGCCATTCCACAGACTATTATAGCCTATGGACAGTTGCTGTGTCAATAATGGTGTTAGATTTGATTACTGTTATGGTACAATGACTTGCTCAGTTGTCTAAAATAACCGCTTAAACTTTAACCTCAGATTATAGACGATGTGACCTCTGACGTCACTCGAAAACCATAACATGATTCGCGCGCATGCCGCCGGGCAAAACCTTCATATTTTGGCGGCCAGCTAGAAAGTGCACGCAATCTTACCATGACTAACGCGTCTTTTTGCCCGGCGAAACATCGTCTATAGAGTCATTTGCTATGTCAGATGGTTCGGGGCAGGCCTTTGCATTATTATAGCAACATCCAGTATTAGTAAACCCATTCAGATTTGTGTATGGGTGTTCACCGTCTCTTTCGTAACTACATCAAACTTCCCCGAATCTGTGACACAGGAACTGTCCTGCTAGTCTGAAGAATTCAAATTTTAGAATTGCCATACACAAAAGTACTCCTGATTTTTTTTTTTTTTTTTAAGGATTCCCTTCATTGAATTGAATTCGAAGAAAAACATTTCCCAATTAAAAAAGCATTACGACAGTGGGAGTTCCGTCGTGCATAAAAAGAAATTGCTAACCGTTCTCCCGAATTCCCACAAATATATACTACTAGGTGAAGACAAAAGATATACCTGACATACAGTGGTGAGAATCACCTCTTTAAACCATGCTCCCTAGTGAGTATACAGCCAGCCCCAACAACAATATGCGCTACTATCATCATAAGAACCACCTCTGCCCTCACAGGTAACCATTTACACATGGGTAGAGTAAAGCAATTATAGGTGTCTTGCTCAAAGACTGAGTGTCGGGATTCGAACCCACACTCTGATGAACAGAAACACCATTTGAATGAAGCTTTGCATGGTGATGTGGGGATAAGGGCCTGCTATGAATAAATACATAAATAGTAAACTTGCAAGTACAACCTATGTTGTCTTTTCCCCCATTTTATTTTGTATGCAAAATGGCGGCCATATTGAATTTTGAAATATTTAAAATGTAAAATGTACAAACCTTTAACTTTCAGCCAAATTTGGGCTGAATCGGTCTCTTAATTTTCTAGATGTCAATTTAAGTTTTGTTATATGGTTTCAGGGGAAAAACGGCGGCCATTTTTTTAACCCCAAAATGCACTTTCGCCGGGTCAACATTGTATACACCACCCTGATTCATGATCAGCATGTCCTACTTCACATTTTAATATAAACATATTGAGGGGAGCAAACAGAGTAAGGTAAAAATGTTTTTAAGCATTTTGGCACTGTGGAGCTTAGACTAATATAATAAAAATCATTTGGGTGAGTGTTGGCTCTGAAAAGAGCTGTTTTAGTCTCGACGTTTTGAGCACTATACTTTGCTCCTTTTCAGCAGTATGCTCCGCTTCTTTCTCCTGAAGACGAGCAGAGTATGCTCGAAACGTCAAGACCAATACCCCCTCAACATAGTTTATTACAAAGTTGTACCCGCAAGTTTACTATTTTTTTATTATTTTTTTTTATAGTACCGTGGCTTGAGTTCGGTGCTCTCATTTGCTCGGCCACGACATTCTTTTGTTGATATTACATAAAAAAGGTGTTGATGGCATCCCACATTGCCTTTGTGAGAGCTTTTGCTTCCGGGTCGTCCGAATAATCCAAGCAATCCGCTTGAAACATTGACACGCCACGGAGCTGGAAGGATTTGGCGTTGTTGTAGCGGAGCATCAGGCTTTCTGGGTCGTCGTACCACAGTTGATGAATGTGACCCGTAGTGGGATTCTGTGAAACAAAACGGGGAAAAAGTTATAGTAACCTGTGGTTTCGTGTAGTTACCTGCCTTCAAGGGCTCCAATTTAAAGCAATTGGACACTTTCGGTACCAAAGGCCCACACTTCGTGTATCACAACTTATGTATCAAATAACAAACCTGTGAAAATTTAGGCTCAATCGGTCACGGAGTCGGGAGAAAATAACGGGAAAACCCACTCTTGTTTTCGCACGTTTCGCCGTGTCATGACACGTGGTTACTATAAATCCGTAATTCTCGATGTCGAGAATTGATAATTGTTCCAAAAAGTAAAGCATTTCATGAAACAAAACCAATACCTTCTTTAAACCCTGTAAGTTATTTGTAAATCTGTTAACTTTTATTTATTTTTCTGTTCCGAAAGTGCGTAATGGCTTTAAGTTGTCTAGTTGTTTAATGCCATTGTCTCATTCAAAATCCAGTGCATGGGATATTATGTTATACATGAATCAATCTGAACATGGAATGCAGGTATGGAGTAAATATGCCTTTCATTTTTTCACAGGTTTCGGGGAAGTACTAAAACAGTGCTAAAAAAACATTGGTGTGAATGGGTAAATAACCAAAATGAATGTTCTCTGTCCCCGATGCAAATTTCCATCTATTAAGTTATGGACAAGTTGAAAGTTTTCAAGGACCAGTAAAACATCATTGGACATAATATGTTTGATACAAAACCATACTTGAAAATATATTCCTAAAAACAAACATACCTTACAACTGTTTTCGACACAATAGAAACCTTTAACAGATTGGAAGCCATTTCCTCTAACTTTGTTACCCTTTTAAAACCACACATTTGAAACCACAACAATCATAGGAAATTGATAGATCTCTGGGTGCTTGAAAAGGGGAGAGTCACAGACAATGATCTTAAAAAATGTCTTTACCAAATAATTGAAGAATGGCGATCCATACGTTTCATTGAAGATTCGACCAGTCGTAGAATTCTTCAACAGCTGTGTAATAATTTTATAATTCACACTTCTCTTTGTCACGTCATATTCATCTTGTTGACCATTCACATTACAAATGTTGTCCTATAAAGCAACACAAATAAATATTTTGTGAGTGAACTTAATCCCATATAAATGGCTGACCGTGTTAGTCGACGAGGTGAAAGGAAAACCACGCAACTTCGAGTGATACCTGTGTGAATCATTTATAACAAGCGGTTACAAACGCTTTTTAAAGACCAACCCGACCTATCCAATTGGCAACGTGTTCCTTAAAACGTAGGGGTTCCTATTATCAATAACACAGGGTACATGTTAAGTCGGGAAGTCACAATAGTGTGAACAAAAACTTAGGTGTCCAGTGCCTTTAAAGACACTGGACACCTTTGATAATTGTCAAATATCAGTCTTCTCACTACTACCTCGCTTAGGGTATCTCAACATATGCACAAAATAACAAACCTGTGAAAATTTGAACTCAATTGGTCGTCGAAGTTGCGAGATATTAATGGAAGAAAATCCACCCTTGTCACACGAAGTTGAGTGCTTTCAGATGCTTGATTTCGGGACCTCAAAATCTAATTCTGAGGTCTCGAAATCAAATTCAAATATTTTAGAGGAAAAATACTTCTTTCTCGAAAACTACGTTACTTCAAAGGGAGCCGTTTCTCACAATATTATTATTATTATTATTATAGGTTTTCTCGGTCAAATTCGGCAAATGAGCAGCCAATTTCATTTTCATGCGTTCGAATTAAAGCTGTTTTGCCTCTCCAGTTGTTACGTTTCAAATTCAGAATTCGGCCATTCAATTTCGTTTAATGAATTGTTAAATTGAATGGTTATTTTGTTAAATCGAATGACGCAACATTACATTTGACTAATCATAAAGCGAAATCGAATTACCCTTTTCAGTAGCATTCGATTTCGCGCGAAATAGAATAGCTTGATGGTTAAATTGGCTGCTCTTTTTCCGAAAGTGGCCGAGAAAATCTATATTATTATTTTTAAATTTTAATATCAACAGATGTCCATTCTTGCTACCAAGTAAGTTGTTGTGCTAACAACTATTTTGAGTAATAGTGTCCGGTTCCTTTTTAAAAGCAATTCAGATACATTAACAACATGATTAACTGGCTTGGGGAAATTGAACGGACCAATGAAAGGAAGCCCTATAACCTAAAGCCGTACCTTTAGGAGATGAGTGCAGGTGTAGTCGAAGCCATACCATGGTACTGCAGCTACCAATTTACTGGCGGGAATCCCAGCCGCTTGGAAAGCCTCTATGCCTAAGAAAAAAATTTATCAGGAATTATTCGTCACGGGAATTATTAATCACAGACAATCATGGGCGTCAATCAGGGGGGGGGGGCAGGGGGACATGTCCCCACCTTTTGGAGGGTGGGGGACACAATATCAAATGTCCCCCCACCTTTTTGACCACCTTTATCACGAAGCCCAAGTTTTGCACTGTGTAAGACGAAACCCTGTGTCCCTATATGGGCATTAATCCTGTGGGCAAAGGATGACACAATATCCCCTCTCTAAATTGGCCCTAGATTGCATCACAGAGCATCTAATATGCAAAATTTTCCTAGGCCCTTAATCGGGCCCACGCCCCGAGCCCTTAATCGGGCCCGCACCCCAAGCCGTAACGGCTTCTCACACGCATGCTCCAACGTTGACAGATTTGCACCTCCCCCTTGAAAGAGTGGAAGGGACGTGTACCCCACCCCTACCCCACCCCATCCCATTTTCGAAGGGTGGGGGACACAGTATCAATGTTCCCCGGTGTCGTTTGACCACCTTTATTATGAAAATCGTGTTTTGCACCGAGGAACTGTGGAGCACTGGAACACAAATATTCACACAGCTCATTGTTCTATTTCGTTTGCCATTTGGCCGCTAAATGGCCTAAAGATTGCACCACAGAGCATCTACAAATACAAAATTTTCCCGGGCCCTTCAGCGGGCCCGGACCCATGCCGTAAAGGTTTCGCTCTCACGTGCTCACTATTTGACAGTATTTTCCCCTAAAACTTGGTTCATAGATCCGCACTTGAAGATGTTGTCAACCCAAAAGGTTTTACTGCTGCTCACATTTTACAGATGTTCTGTTCCGTTCTGTATGCCTCTTATTGGCCTAAGATTGCACCACAGAGCATCTAGAATGCAAAATTTTCCCGGCCCCTTAAGCGGTTTATTTGTAGAGTATCTTTTGTATCTGGTCTAATATCATATTCAATGAATTGCAGTATTACTTTAAGTTTGATATTGGATAGTAATGTTTGTACAGCGAGTATCTCGATGTTGCTTTTTTCACAGAACTCGGGAATGTAACTGAGTAACAATTTAACAAAGCACTTCAATACACATCGGTGTATAAGGGTACAAACAAAATTATGTTCTTTATCCCTGATGAAACACAGGTAAGAAGACATTAATGACCCTTTACGAATCCACGGCTTCGGCTTTGGTATTCGGCTTCGGGCTCCGTTCGCTGGTCTGAAACCCTGGTGAGCACGTACGCAAAGCACGCGCATTTTGCCAAAACAACTGCGAGGGCCACGCTAGCCCGAACCGAATCTGGAACCGAAACTGTGGCTTCCTAAAGGGCATATATAGGGTGCGTTCGTTTAGCTTCCCTGGGTCGACCCCGGTGTGTGACGTTTTGTTTTCCAGGACAAACGTGTGCAGATAGTTACCCACGTTCGTCCTGGAAAAAAAAAACGCCACACACCGGGGATGACCCAGTGAAACTAAACGAACGCACCCACTTATTTATACGAACCCTGTTTAACAAGGTTGATCCCATCATTGGATATGGCGTGTTCAGAACCTCCTGACATACCATAGTCCATGATGACCAGAAAATCACACAAGGAAGCTAACTTGTTGTAGTCGTAGCAACGACCGTAACCACATGGAGCGTGGGGAGTATCAAGCGTTATCTATTGCAGAACACAATTCAACATTTCAACATGAAATGTCCAAGTAAACAAATTAACGTTCGATTTTTGCCTACATTCCATTTGAGGAAAAGCCACAAAATTATCCTACACGTAAAATCAGTTGTTTTGAACTGAAAAGTTTATGGTGAGGCCTACAATTAAAGGCATGCTTTCTTGATAATTGTGTATTGATTGGTACTTATTTGATCAGATGACGGTCAGAATTGATGTTTTGTGTGGGTAGGGGTTGATGTGCAGAGAGAGAGAGAGAGACTAAGGCCGTGTCCGAAACGACGACTTCGGCTACAGCTACGTCTAGATCAGCGCGTCTACCAGTGTTGAAGAATAGGCAGACGCGCGCGATCTAGCCGTAGCTGCAGCCGAAGTCGCCGTTTCGGACACGGCCTAATACTGGGGGTAGAATGTATGCGCGTAGGGGACGAGAGGACGCGTTAATGTGCCAATAAATATAATACAACTTTTACCGTCAAGGCACTGGACACTATTGGTAATTACCCAAAATAATTATTAGCATAAAACCTTACTTGGTAACGAGTAATGTGGAGCTAATCATAGTATAAAAGGCTCCCTCTGAAGTAACGTAGTCGAGAAAGAAGTAATTATCCACTAAAATATTTGAATTTGACTTCGAAACCACATAATTAGATTTTGAGGTCTCGAAATCAAGCATCTGAAAGCATCAAACATTGTGTGACAATGGTGGTTTATCTTTCATTATTATCATGCACATTCGACAACTAATTGAGCTCAAATTTTCAAAGGTTTGTTATTTTATGTATATGCTGAGATACATCAAGTGAGAAGACTGGTTTTTGACCACTACCAATAGTCCAGTGTCTTTAAGGGATACGTTTGGTATCACTTAAACTAAAATTAACTAAAATTATCAGTAACTAAAATGAAGATCTGATGTATAAATTATATGAAAAGGAGCATCATGATGAATGACCTGGACAAAGCAGTCAATGGAAAGAAAAAACAATAGACAATTCAATGAGGTTCGATGAAGAATACCGACCTGTGTATAGGGATTTACAGCACGGAATGCCTGGACTGTTTCATTTACCAACGCAGTAAGCAGCTCGGACCTACTCGGGCTTAGAGGCTTCTCAAAGTCGATGTTTATGCCATCCGTGTGTTGTTTAGTGGCCAACTCGACCTGCTGTTTCACCCAGACGCTGCGATGTGTCGCGTTCGATAGTTGACTTAACGGGTAGTCCGCTAAGAAAACAACCATAAAAACAACCGGAATAATGGGTCAAATATTAGGAGAATCAGAACATAAGAAAACAAATCACTCATCTAATTTCTAATAACAATTTCATCACAAAGATCGACAAGCATAACAGAATTACAAAGAGCGTTAAGAAAGCTCAGTTGGAGATTTTGTGTGTGCTCCCTCCCCCTCCCCCCGCCCCAGCCCACCCCCAGCCACCCCCAGTCACCCCCAGCCACCCCCAGCCACCCCGGCCACACCTCCATCCCCGTAGGTTATTCCCCCTCGATCATTTATGGCGAACCCTTTTCATAGGTTATCCTGATAGCGCCCTCTACTAAATCCTCCTTCAGACTATGTTAATATCTCATAATGGCACAGAACATCCAGAGGACAGATTTTCATATGATACCGGTGTGGCAGGAGATCTTTCCCCTGGAGATTTGGTGCCCCCCCCCCATACGTCAAACCGTGTGCAAGCTTCTCCTGACAGCGCCCTCTTTTAAAGCTCCTCCTCCAGCCCATGTTCATTCCCCATATTGGAGACAGAATCACCGACAGACAAATTTCCCCAAGACATCAAGACTCCCAGCGAGGTCGCAGGTTCAAGTGCCACTCTAAGTTGTTCTTTTATAACCCTGACAACTCATTTTACATTTCATTAAATTTAGGATTTTAGTTAGTTATTTATTCTAATAATACTGAGGCCGTTTCCGAATCGTCAGCTACGGCTATCTGCTACGACTGTGCGCAAGACGTCATATACTTCAACGCATGATGACAACACTATTCAGCCATAGCCGTTAAGCTGTAGACGTCAATCCGGACTCGGCCTATAAGTGATGGGCTGTCCTAAATTGGAACTCACCGAACATGACAAGTCTAATACCCTTGGAGTGAGCGTGGCACATCACATCCGGGGTATACGGACCGAAAAGTGCGACAGTTGTTATGTAAGACCAGTCATACGCCATCCAGTTCTCGTTTGTGACTTGAAATACGAAGAGCTGCAATTTATAATAAATTGACAATATCACAACATTATGCATGAGCAACAAACCTGTGAAAATTAAGGCGCAATTGGTCATTGAATTTGCATGAAAGAAAGAAAGAAAAAAACATTCTAATTGTTGCGAAGAAAAAAACATTTTAATTGTTGCATAATACTTTGTGACGCATGGAAATAGACTTCTGCCGAAGTATTTTATTTTGAGACGAAAAAACCTACATTACTTCAGATGGAGCAGTTTCTCACAATGTTTTACACATCAATAGCTCTCCGTCGCTCGCTACTAAAAACTGATTCGTATGATTTCAATTATTTTATGTAACATTACCAACGGGTCCATGACCTTTAAAGAGGCTTGGTGTGATTGCATTGGCAAGTGAAAATAACCGACGATTCAGTTCTGTATTCGGAGGTCAAACGTTTCAGTGGTTAGCAACCAATTTAGTGTTTATATGAGTTGGTGATAATAAGCAAAAATATACAAACAATGATATGCAGTTATCATGAAACAAGTTATACTAATTCTTACCTCTTTCTGCGGCGTTTTCGTAATGAAATTACAAAGTTTCGGATCCTTACACGGGCATGGATCAACCTTATGCATGAAGCAGTTTGTCCCCGTAAAAACAGCGAGGAGAACCGCTAGCAGCAAAACACTACTGTAGCTGTACATGATGAGAGATTTGCAACCTGATGAGGCAGCCATTTTTAGTTGTGATATGAGCTATATGAGACCCAAAGGATCATTGTGTAGTTCAGTGTGTGAGTCTGTCATGCGAATCCAACCGCATTGTTCACTACAACAGGACTACTATGCGTTATTAGAAGTAGCAGGAACATGAAGCAATGACCTTGCTCTATACTATAATAATAACAACAACAATATTTTACTCCGGGCAGAAACTTTACAAGTACACTGTACATACAACAAAACATATTTTAAGAAACGAATACGTTAGTAGGATGCACGAGAGTGTATACACGTAAATGCACTGTCGCCCAAAAAGTGTGTCACCCAAACCCCAGAAAAGCAAGGAAGAAGTAATTAAACCAAACTTAATTATCATTTTCCATTTTAGTCTGGAACATTTATTTCTCATTCGATATAATAATAAATGTGACGCTTTGTGCATTTCCCCCATTTGGGCCTCCATGGGGGAAAAAACGAGGAAAAATGTGCCGTGCGGCGTTCCTATAGTTTATTTACGAAAACACTTTTGTCATTGTAACTTTCGTGCTGTGTGCCTACCTCAATGTAGTCTTGGTTCAAGACTCTCCTGGATTTGTCACAAGAGGGCGCGCTATCACCCCAACGCGCTATCAACCACGAACCGCTATCACAGGAGAACCGCTATCACAGGATAGCGGTTCTCCTGTGATAGCGGTTCGTGGTTGATAGCGCGTTGGGGTGATAGCGCGCCCTCTTGTGACAAATCCAGGAGAGTCTTGAACCAAGACTAACCTCAATGGTGCATGTGACTTAATATTTATCGCATGGGAGTTACTCGAATAACCTACGTGACCTTTAGTGTGTAGACTATTTTAGGGGCTTTGAAAGGGAAAAGTGTTTACATTTCAACCCATGTGAAATATCACACGATCCGCCCATTTTTAAAGGAACCTTTTAAAGAAACTGGACACTATTGGTGATTACTCAAACTAGCTGTTATACAAACTTACTTAGTAACGAGCAATGGAGAGTTGTTGCATAAAAACAATTGGGGGGAAAAATATCTTGGGGTAAGTTTTAAAGCAATGTTGGTCAACAGCAAAATTAAGATTAAACTTTGTTGCCTGAATCGGTAATCGTGGCACTTCGGTAATCGTTGTCATGTAAAGGTTTCATGCATCACGATATATTTATTGTACAGCCAATAAAGTATACCAGACAGTTTATGGAAAACAAATAAATCTGCCCACAAAGGTAGCTTAATATAAAAAATAAAAAACAATACCCTTTTCACACGAAGTTATGTGCTTTCAGATGTCTCGTCTATAGTCTTCATCATTTCATAAGTTCATATTATTTCCTCAACCACTATAAGCTATTTTGACAATTTATACATCATGTGAAAGGGCTTTTAACTCACAAAAAATGGATGGGTTGGTGACCTTTTTCTTGACCTTTTGATTTGTCTAAGCCGAAAGTGACTGTTACAATGCTTTGAAAAGGCGTTATTTATTGTTTTTTGTTGTTGAAATGTACACCCTTTGTTGCTTTACCATCATATAATTAGTCTGCGAAGGTCTGGTTAAAAATAAAAATACCGATGACGTCACCAAAAATAAAAACATATAAAAATACACTTTTTCTAGAAGCAGGTGGCAGAGTTTATGTTAATTATTTCGAAATTGATATACATAATGTCTTTCATAAGATCAACATTGGTATATAGACCGACAGCTGTGTGAGTCTGTCATGCGAATCCAACCGTATTGCTGTTCAATATTGTTCACTACGACAGGACTACTACGCGTTATTAGAAGTAGCAGGAACATGGAGCAATGACTTTGCTCTATACTATAATAATAACAACAACAACAATATTTATTTGGGCAGAAACTTCACAGGGGCTTTGCACGCAATTGTTGGGAACATCACCTATGCGTGTCAGATATGCTATAAGTAAAGTGGCTTGGGCGGGTGTGTGTTTTGAAGCCAGTGGACACTACTGGTAATAATTGTCAAAGACTAGCCTTCACAGTTGGTGTATCTCAACATATGCATAAAATAACAAACCTGTGAAAATTTGAGCTCAATCGGTCATCGAACTTGCGAGATAATAATGAAAGAAAAAACCACCCTTGTCACACGAAGTTGTGTGTGTTTAGATGGTTGATTTTGAGACCTCAAGTTCTAAACCTGAGGTCTCGAAATCAAATTCGTTGAAAATTACTTCTTTCTCGAAAGCTATGGCACTTCAGAGGGAGCCGTTTCTCACAATGTTTTATACCATCAACCTCTCCCCATTACTCGTCACCAAGAAAGGTTTAATGCTAATAAATATTTTGAGTAATTACCAAGAGTGTTCACTGCCTTTAAGCATTCTAAATACTAAGTGTAGTTCTGAGTACAAAATAAGCCTACAAAATGTAGTGCTTGGACTATATAGCACACGTGCACACCTTGTTTTACAGCGTTGATTTTGTTTTTACAGAACAGGGTATTGTCCCTCTGCACTAAGCAACAAAGGATCGTACACTAATGTATAAAATATATGGGGATACAGGGCCTATAAATAAGAACGAACCCCCAAGTGGTTCACTCCGAATGCAGGCACTGGACACATCTTTGGTAATTGACTAGGACCAGTTTTCTATGAAAATGTGGGTTCAGTTGGTCATCGAAGTCGGAAAAACAAATGAAAGAAAAAACACCCTTTTGCACATGTGTGTTTTCAGATGCCCCCAAAATATTAAAAGACTTTAGGCCTGAAGCTTTTTAATATTCCAATAAGATATTAAAGCGCTAACCTACTAATTTCCCCTGTTTGCACTCGATAGAGGATGCACATTTATTTATGCCCCTGTCCTGGGGTCAATTAATTCACATAGATGTTCCTCTTATGACTAAAGTCGTACGACTAAAGCATTACGGTACTTTTTGTAATACAAAACACAATGCCCACAGAATTACATTAAAGACACTGGACACTATTGGTAATTGTCTAAGACTATTCTTCACAGTTGGTGTATCTCAACATTTGCATAACATAACAAACCTGTGAAAATTTGAGCTCAATCGGCCGTCGAAGTTGCGAGATATTAATGAAAGAAAAAAAAACATTTCGCACCATGGTCTCACTAAGTTGTGTGCTTTCAGATGCTTGATTTCGAGACCTCAGGTCTCGAAATCAAATTCGTTGAAAAAAACTTCTTTCTCGAAAACTACGTTACTTCAGAGGGAGCTGTTTCTCACAAAGTTTTACACTATCAACCTCTCCCCTTTACCCGTAATCAAGAAAGGTCTTATGATAATAATTATTTTGAGTAACTACCAATATTGTCCACTGCCTATAAACTTACACCATTTGAAGAGTAGAAAGCTTACTTTAAAATATTACTCACTGAGGTGCTGTAGTTTTTGAGAAATGAGAACAACAATGTAACGAAAACACGTTTTACATGCTAAACGATTTTTGTCTCCTGAGACGAAAAATTATTTATGTGACTTGTTTTACTAATTCCTCAAAAACTACAGCACCTCAGCAAGTAATATTTTAAGGGGAAGCTTTCTATAGAATATTGTCTTCAAATTGTGTGAGTTTAATGTAAATTATGTTGAAATTGTGTTTTGTGTCCAACACAACGTACCAAGACCCTTTAAGAAGTTGTTACAAACTTTTAAGTCTTGTCCTAAGTGAGGACGAGCAACTCGTCCTTACTCGAGATAAGACTAGTCTTCTGACATAAAACTCTTTGTGAAATCCAACCCGGATCCGATTAAATTAAGTGAGTAATACACCAAAGAAACAATAAGCTAAATTATTATTACATGAAAAAGGTTTTGATAGCATCCCACATTGCCTTTGTAAGAGCTTTTGCTTCCGGGTCGTCCGAATAATCCAAGCAATCCGCTTGCCACATTGAGACGCCACGGAGCTGGAAGGATTTGGCGTTGTTGTAGCGGAGCGTCAGGCTTTCTGGGTCGTCGTACCACAGTTGGTGAATGTGACCCGATACCTGTATAATATAACACAGAAAATTACCCATATACACCGATGTGTGTTAGCACTGTATAAACTTTGTATAAAGTCACACTTGTTCACATACACTTATATTGGGTTTAATTTAACAATATGTTTGTGTATTCTTCATTTTCATTAATTTGTATAATGTGATTTCTTTTCGTTTAGGCGCCTTGCTCGCTTTTCTGGAGAAGTGCGCGTTATAAATCCATATTATTATTTAATTATTATTACAATGATCATCTTAAAGTCTTTACCAAGTGATTGAAGAATGGCGACCCATACGTTTCATTGAAGATTCGACCGGTCGTAGAATTCTTCAATAGCTGTGTAATACGCTTATACACAACTTGGACGCGCGACCCGTACTTCTGCACACCTCTCTTTGTCATGACGTCATTTGCTGTCACGATGCCATTTTCATCTTGTGGAGCATTATAAGAACATATGTTGTCCTAAAAGAAAAAAAAAGAGAACAAAAATGTTGTTAGCAAAAAGATAACCACACAGCAGAACAACCCTTTTCTATTAACTGTTGGTAAGTTCTTTTCATGGCTGAGTGAAAACAAAACAAAAAAAGTATTTTTAACCCACTGTGAACTCGTTTTAAAGCATCGAGGGATTTTGGCTTTCTCGAAAGAAAGAAAATACAGGAACAGTTCTCCTGTTTCCCAACACAAAGATGTCAACTGAAACTTTCACAGTTGACATGTTAACTACTGAAAAGTTTGCCAATAAATAAGAAATATTATTGTAAAAAGTGGAGAGCAATTGAAGGGGATAACACATTGTAGGAAGCGGCTCCCTCTGAAGTAACACAGTGTTGGGGAAAGAGACAAGTTTTCACTCATATTAAAATAGTTCGTGCCTTTTGCCTCTGTAGTCATCTGAGAGAACACAAATTTGTGCAACAAGGGTTTGTAGGATTTGAGGCATTTCAATTGCATGGTGAGTTATCAATGTATATTTGGTTTACGGTAACACCATGTGTGTATCTACTTGCCAGATTGAGTTTGTTCTTTAGAGAACAAGGGTGTTTTTATTTCATTATTTTCTTGCAAATCCGATGACCAATTGAGTCAAAATGTTCACAGATAAATTATTGTTTGTATGCATATGTTGGGATACACCAAGTCAGAATACTGGTGTTTGACAATCACCAAAAGGCGTCAAGTGTCTTTAAAGCCGTACCTTTAGGAGATGAGTGCAGGGGAAGTCGTAGCCATACCATGGCACTGCAGTAACCAATTTACTGGCGGGAATGCCTTCCTTTAAGAATGCCTCCCAGCCTGTAGTATGAGAAGAAGAAAACAATTAAGAGTGACTACAAAACTCGAGGAAAATGCCCTGGAAGCTCAACTTGCTCCTGGATCATGTTGGACTACTCGTTGGGTTGTTGACTAATTTGAAAAGCCTAATACAGTGTACCATAATGTATGGTTCGTATTTAACAAACGTCTGCCTGACATGAGGAAGCCATTGGCAGTCCTGAAGTGACAAGGTAGAATGTAAAAACGGTTGTTCAGAACAAACCAAAACTTTGGTCATGCAAATGATGTGGCTTTAAGCAAACCAGAAGCCGTAGGAATTGCGTTGGGCTAAGCTTGTTGATTTATGAAGTCCAAACTTAATACCTGGACTCAAAGAACTCGGCCTAGCGGTTTAGAGCACCGAACTCAAGCTCCGTTGTTTGTGATCAGCAGAGTGTGGGTTCGAGTCCCAGTAACACTTGTCCTTAAAATCAAGACACGTATGCTACTTCGTCCGTTGGATTGGATGTAAAGCCGTTGGTCCCATGTGTTGTGTAACACAGTCGTAAAATAACCCCGCGCACGATGACGTCATCTTGATAGAAAAAGGGTGTATAGCTATTTCCATGACTCCATTTTTAACCAATCAGAGAGGATTCTATGCATGAAGTATATAATTACGTGTTGTTATTACATTGTTGTAAAGGTTAAATACAAGTTATATCATACGAACCCTGTTTAACATAGTTGATGCCGTCATTAGAATGGGCGTCATGGGATGGTCCCACCATGTCGTAGTCCATGATGACCAAAAAGTCACATATGGAAGCTAACTTGACGTAGTCGTAGCAACGACCGTAACCACATGGGGCGTGGGGGACATCAATCGTTATCTGTTGCAGAACAAAAAACAAACAAACATACAATTAAAATAGTTCAACTTGAAATGGCCCATTTGTAAAAACAACCATAAACATTCATGAGATTGTTGTTTTTAAATTAAATTTTTCTACATTACACTTCAGGAAAAGTCACGCCATTGGTCTAACGTAACCTGTTATTATGAACTGATAAGTTTGTGTACATCGAATGAAAGCTTTTTCATTGATCATTGTGTTTTGATTGGTACTGACCAGGATCAAATAACCAGCACCATTGAGGTTTTGTGGGTTGTGCAGTGTGGTTGACACATCACACAGAGGCTAATTTACTGACGGTATTTAAGGTGTGTTTGCGTGTGGGACGTGGGAACGTGATAATGCGCCAACATTAGTACAACATTACGTTTGGTATCACTTAAAGACAGTGGGCACTATTGTTAACTGTCAAATACCAGTCTTTTGACTTGGTGTATCTCAACATCTACATAAAATAACAAACCTAGGTGCAAATTTGAGCTCAATCGGTCGTCGAAGTTGCGAGATAATAATGAAAGAAAAAACACCCATGTCACATGTTGTTGTGTGCTTTCAGATGTATGATTTCGAAACCTCAAATTAATTCTAAATCTGAGGTCTCGAAATCAAATTCGTCGAAAATGAGTTCTTTCTCGAAAACTATGTTACCTCAGAGGGAGCCATTTCTCACAGTGTTTTATACCATCAACAGCTCTCCATTACTCGTTACCAAATAAGATTTCATGTTAATAATTACTTTGAGTAATTACCAATAGAGTCCACTGCCTTTAAACTAAAATTAACACAAAAATTATCACTAACTAAACTGACAATTTGAGGTATAAATGACATGAACAAAGCAGTCAATTGAAAGAACCGGCAATCTACAATTTCACAACCTTTGAATGGAGAATACTGACCTGTGCATGGGGATTTGCGGCACGGAATGCCTGGGCTGTTTCATTTACCAACGCAGTAAGCATCTCGGACCTACTCCGACTGAGGGGTTTCTCAAAGTCGATGTTTATGCCATCCGTGTATTGTTTAGTGGCCAACTCGACCTGCTGTTTCACCCAGACGCTGCGATATGTGACGTTGGATAGTTCGTTTAGCGGGTAGCCCACTAATAATACAATAAAACAAACAACGGAATAATGTGTCAAATTTAGGAGAATCAGAACGTAGGAAAACAAGCACTCAACTATTTTCTAATAACAACCTCATCACAAAAATTTACAAACATTTAACAGAACTACAAAGAGCGTTATGAAAGCTCAGTTGGAGATTTTGGGTGTCCCCCCCCCCCATCTATCCCCCCATCCCGTAGGTTAAAATTGACAAGCTTAAAATAATTACAAAGAGCGTTAGAAAGCCCAGTTTGAGATTGTGTCCCCCGTAGATTTTGTCCCCTCGTACTATTGCGAACTCTGTTCAAAAAATTATCCCGATAATAGCGCCCTTCTTTGAGTAATTCTTAAGCATAGTCTGAATAGCGGATGATTAAAATATCTCATTTTGGTAGAGAATATCCGGAAGACAGATTTCCCTGTGACAGCGGTGTAGCAGGAGATTCGAACACGGTACCCGTAGATTTTGTTCCTCCCATACGGAGAACTGTGTAAACTTCTCCTAATTATAGCGCCCTCTTTTGGTCCCTCCTCCTCCAGCCCATGTTAATTTCCCTATTGGGGACAGAATCTCTGGCGGACATATTTCCCCATGACACAAAGACTCACAGTGAGGTCGCAGGTTCAAGTTCCATTCTATAAGTTGTTCTTTGTTTAAAGGCAGTGGACACTGTTGGTAATTACTCAAAATATCTTTTAGCATAAAACCTTACTTGGTAACGAGTAATGGGGAGAGGTTGATGGTATAAAACATTGTGAGAAACGGCTCCCTCTGAAGTGACATAGTTTTCGAGAAAGAAGTAATTTTCCACGAATTTGATTTCGAGACCTCAAGTTAAGAATTTGAGGTCTCGAAATCAAACATCTGAAAGCACACAACTTTGTGTGACAAGGATGGTTTTTCTTTCATAGTTATCTCGCAACTCCGATGACCAATCGAGCTAAATTTTTCACAGGTTTGTTATTTAATGCATGATGAGATCATGGAGGAATACACCAAGTGAGAAGACTGGATTTTGACAATAACCAATAGTGTCCACTGTCTTTAACCCTGACAATGCATTTCACATTTCTTTCAGTTAGAGGGTTGGAATTAGTTTACCTATTCTTATGTTGAGACCGTATCCGAACTGGCAGCTACGGCTATCGGCTACGACTGTTGTTGAGGACGTCCTATACTTCAACGGACGATGACGTCACGACTCAGCCGTAGCCGTATAGCTGTAGCTACCAACTTGGACTCGGCCTATAAGTTGGGCTGTCCTAAACTGGAACTTACCGGCCCTGATATATCTTGCACCCTTGGAGTGAGCATAGCACATTTCATCCGGGTTATACGCAGCGAAGTTTACCAGAGTTGTTATGTAAGACCAGTCATATTCCATCCAGTTCACGTCTGAGACTTGAAAAACGAAGAGCTGCGATTGAAAACCATCAGAGTATGATAATTCTTTCAACTCATGAACTTTTGTTTTTTAAATCTGACTCTATCTGACAACACTTTAAAAGCCGTGTCTCAAATTGTGAAGGCTTGCAGTTTTCTTACATTTCATTATGGGGATGAGAGCCATAACGTCATGTGAGTTGTGCTTTGATCCTATCAAGTAAATCGCAGATGTCACAATGACTTGAATAAGTCACATCTTCATCACAACTTGTGATTTGTAAGATTTATAATCAAAGACATAGACGACTGTATGAGAGAGATCGGCTGTACCATTGTGTGAGTTTGTCGACTTTCCTTGACGGGAAGATCATCGGCTAAACAAAAAACTTTAAAAAAAATACAAAAAAAAAAAAAATAATAATAATAAACAAACAAACAACACCCAAGCACAACAAAAATAAAATAAAACGAACGAACGGACAAGCAAACAAGCAAATAAACAAACGAACAACAGCCCCAAGTCATAAAACAAGCAAACAAAAACCCCAACAAGAAACCAAAAACAAGCAAACAAACAAACAAACACCCGACTAACAAACAAACAATTAAACAAACAACGCCACCAAACAAACAATGAATCAAACAGACAGTCAAACTGACAGGCAAACAGCCAGACAACGATGTATAGTGGAGCGCCAACCCGTGGACTTTCCTGATGTTGTCTATGGTCCCTTAATCATTTTGGGGGTACTGTCAAATTATCTTGCAAACACAGACATGCAGACAGACAGACACACAAACTTGTGTTGATTCTTGCTAGCACAGACAGACGTACAAACTTCGTTGTGTCTGTCGGGTTCGGCTGGGCATACACAGAAAGACAAGCTTTGTTGTGTCCGTCGGGGTCGGGCTGTCTACATGTCTGTCAATCAACACGAAAGGACATGCGATTAAAGAAAATAGCAAATCCTACCTCTTTCTGCGGAGTTTTCGTGATGAAATTACAAAGTGTCTGATCCTTGCACGGACATGGATCAGCCTTGTGCATGCAGCAGTTTGACCCCGTAAAAACAGCGATGAGAACCGATAACAGCAAAACAGTACTGTAGCTGTACATAGTGAGAGAATTGCAACATGAAACAGCCATTTTTAGTTGTGGTATGAGCTCCATGGCTTACGGGATCCTTGTAGGTTCACTCGTGCGAATCGAACCGTACTGTTTAGGGTAGACCCCATAATCTTGGGTAGGCCTCCTATTGTAGTTGCATAGAGCAACGACCTTGTTCTTTCAACAATAACTGTAGTCAGGCAAAAACTAAAACCTTGAAATATAACGTTCGTAGAACAACAGTTGGGTGCCAAGGAGAGAGAAAATAGAAGTAAACAAAGCTAACTGTCGCAAGCAAGCATGAAGCAAGCAAGCAGGCAGGCAAGCAAGAAGCAAGCATACAAGCAAACAAGCAAACAAGCAACAACAACCAGCTAGCAAGCAAGTGAGCAAGCACGCCAGCTGCAAGCCAGCAAGCAAGCAAGCTAGCAAACGAGCAAGCAAACAAGCCAGCAAGCAAGCAATGCAGAAAAGCATGCAAACAGGCAACAGACAAACAAGCAAAGCAAACAAGTAAGCAAGAAATTAACTGTCCCAAACAAGCAAGCAGTCAGCAGATAAGCAAGCAACCAAGCAAGCCAACCAGCAAGCCATGGCAGCCAATCAGCAAGCAAGCCAGCAAGCCATAAAACAAACATTTTAGTTGAATGAATTCGAGGATGTTTTGCGTAATTTTTAGTACGAGTTAATGAAATTTAATGAAATTCTGCAAAATAATTCCGGGAAAACATATCCTAAGTTTATATATTAATCCTAATGTTTGAATTTAATGTTATTGCATTGATGTCAGTATTGTGAGTAAAGTACTTGTGTTGACAAAAGTCTTGCAGATTGTTATCAATTCTGATCCATGAGAAGAACCATTCAAGCCAACATTCCAGGATTTCAATTTGAAAATCTGAAATTATTTTCAGCATATCAATAGTGTAATACGAATGGGTGATATTGTGTATTTTTTAATTTGAAGTTTAAATCAACCGGCCGCAATGCCAACTCGTTCTTTAGTAAACGAGGATTGTAGAGCTGTTGATAGTATAAAACATTGTGAGAAACAGCTCCCTCTGAGGTAGCGTAGATTTTGAGGAAGAGGTCATTTCTCACTAAAATAATAAAAGACTCCTTGCCAGGAATATTTTATTCCTATTTGAAAGCACATCAATTTCGTCCAACAAGGGTGTTTTTTTCTCTCGTCATTTCCTCGCAACTTTGATGACCAATTAAGCTCAAAATTTGGTTATGTTTTGCTTATGTTGGGATACACCAAGTGAGAAGACTGGCCTTTGACAATTACCAAACGTGTACCTTCCCTTTAACAAGTAGACAAACAAATTTGAGGACGAACACAAATTATTGGAGTTAGAAAGTACATGTCCTTCTTTCCATCCCATGATTAAAGTATAAATGACTCAGTAACTAACCCTAAAGTAACGGCATGGTCGCTAATAAGCTGTCCCTATTGACATTTCGGGATAGAAGGGTTCTCTATTTCAAAGCAAAATGAATAAACACGATATACTTAGCTTGTCTAAAAAGCAGTTTATTGTTGGTGTGTATAAGCTGTCCTCACTATAGTAGGGTTCATCTTTTTCAAAATAAAATAAATAAACACGATATACTGACATAAAGCTAGTCTGAAAAGCAATTCATAAATACCCCCAGACAGTTTCTCTATTGGTGGAGAGCGCGTCACGTGGGGGTGTTTAAACGGTTGGTATTAAAGGCAGTGGACACTATTGGTAATTGTAAAAGACAAGTCTTCTCACTTGGTGTATCTCAGCATATGCATAAAATAACAAACCTGAGCAAATTTGAGCTCAATTGGTCAACGAAATTTCGAGATAAAAGTGAAAGAAAAATCACCCTTGTCACACGAAGCTGTGTGCTTGCAGATGCTTGATTTCGAGACCTCAAAATTCTAAACTTGAGGTCTCAAAATCAAATTCGTGGAAAATTACTTCTTTCTCGAAAACTTCGTCACTTCAGAGGGAGCCGTTTCTCACGATGTTTTATACTATCAACCTCTCCCCATTACTCCTTACCACGGAAGGTTTTATGCTAGTAATTATTTTGAGTAGTTACCAATAGTGTCCACTGCCTTTAACCAGTGTTTATAACCGGCTGGCTTCCACGTGTCAGGCGCGCAAAATTATCCCGCGTAAAGCAATTCATAGCTGTTTGTAACAGCATGTAATCTACTTCTAAGCGCGCGCGCGTACAAACAACCCACGCGCAACAGATTCTTCACAAAGTTTTTGAAAAAAATATTTCAAACCTCGAATTTGCAACTGTCAATGTCTGTAATCGTTTTTTTTTTTTTTTTTTTTTTCAAAAGGGCATTCATGAATGAGAATAAAGAAATAGTGGCTCGTTCTTAAACGTCCGTTTAAAACCTTGCAGGGTCGTTACCAGGGCTGTAACCAGGGCTGTAACGAGGTTTGGACGCAAGGTGCGGTGAGCAGTAGACTTGACTCAAGTCCCAATCCCGTGCCAGCGTCACAGAAAATAATTTTTTTCCGGGCCCCAACCTGTTCTGCTTGCGGGACAAGCTGCAATAACTACATTTTGACGATGGGGGCGCACTTGTCTTATGTGACTTGACTGCTGGCGCGTTGTGTTTCGGACCTCACACGATCAAGGGACTTGAATCAAGTCTAGGTGAGCAGCTGCCGTTCATACGTTTCTAGCTCTGCGCACAGAACACAACAGACTTAGCTAGTTTAAAGACATTGGGCACTTTCAGGAAAAACAGTATTGTTCGTGTATCACAACTTATATATAAAATAACAAACCTGTGAAAATTTAGGCTCAATTGGTCATCGGAGTCGGGAGAAAATAACGGAAAAACCCACCCTTGTTTCCGCAAGTTTCGCCGTGTCATGACATGTGTTTAAAATAAATCCGTAATTCTCGCTAACGAGAATTGATATTGTTTTACCGTTTTCTCAAAAAGTAAAGCATT
Source organism: Asterias rubens (assembly GCF_902459465.1). Classification (NCBI taxonomy): domain Eukaryota; kingdom Metazoa; phylum Echinodermata; class Asteroidea; order Forcipulatida; family Asteriidae; genus Asterias; species Asterias rubens. Next base: position 16,991,565 of record NC_047064.1, on the reverse strand, counting down.
TCATGGACTAATATTTCAAGAGAAGTCTTTCACCATTACCTTTTGTAAACCATGTAAATTTTTTGTAAATCTGTAAAAAAAAAATTCTGTACCGAAAGGGTCCAATGGCTTTAAACATTCCATGACCGTATACTTTTAGAACATGTATGTTTGGCTGCGCAGGCGCACGATGACCAATCCGGCAAAAACGCCTTAACTATTTAAAGACGTATGCAAATAATTTATTGCGCAAGGCTGTAACGATGTTTGCACGTACGCTCGCCAGGTGCGGTGAGCACATTTTAAAACTATAGTAGCTGTTTGCTTGAGAGCAGCCATTCATACGTTTCTAGTCCGGCGCATCGAACACACCACCACTGAAGTACTTTAACGGTAAGTCTCATTTTTGTCATCAAATCAGTCCGTCTAACTTGTATATTTTTCTCGATCATTTTAAGTGTCGAGAAGATGTAGAGAAGCACTGGCTTCGTGTGTATTGGTGTCGATAACAGCGCAAGGCCTTTTTTCGACAAGAAATATGGACACAACAACAAAGCACTCGAATGCCACTCCCAACCTAGCCTAAAGTGTGTTGCATTAAAATGGTTTGCGCTTTGAACGAAGTGGCCGACTTTTCTCAATGAATTGCACAATAAATGCCTTGTATGTTAAAGGCAGTGGACACTATTGGTAATACTCAAATTAATTATTAGCATAAAAGCTTTCTTGGTGACGAGTAATGGGGAGAGGTTGATGGTATAAAACATTGTGAGAAACGGCTCCCGCTGAAGTGCCATAGTTTTCGATATAGAAGTAATTTTCCATGGATTTGATTTCGAGACCTCAGATTTAGTACTTGAGGTTTCGAAATCAACCATCTAAACGCACACAACTATTGCAAATAATTTAAATTTAAGCATCGTTTAGTAACAACTTTCTTGGTAAACGAGCAATGTAGAGTTTTTGGTCCCTCTGAGAGAAACTGGTCCCTCTGAAGTAACATCGTTTTTGAGAAAGAGGTAATTTCTCACTCAAATAATAAAATACTTCAACTGAAGTATTTCATTAGCCATCTGAAAGCACACACATTTTGTGCAACAATGGTGTTTTTCAATCATCATTCTCTTGCAACTTCAATGATTAATTGACCCAAAATGTTCACAGGTTTGCTTTTGTATGCATATGTTGGGATACACCAAGTGAGAATATAGTCTTTGACAATCTAAAGGTGTCAAATGCCTTTAAAGCCATTGGACACTTTCGGTACAGAAAACAAATTAAAAGTTCACAGATTTACAAATAATTTACAGGGTTTACTTCTCTTGAAATATTATTCCATGAAATGCTTTACATTTTGAGAAAACATTAATTCAATATCAATTCTCGATATCGAGAATTACGGATTTATCTTAAACACATGTCATGACACGGCGAAACGTGCGGAAACATGGGTGGGTTTTCTCGTTATTTTCTCCCGACTCCGATGACCGATTGAGCCTAAATTTTTACAGGCTTGTTATTTTATAATTAAGTTGTGATACACGAAGTGTGGGCCTTGGACAATACTGTTTACCTAAAGTGTCCAATGCCTTTGAAAGTAGTATGTGTCTGTTCTTTAAAAAGGTGTACATTCTATAGTGTCATCGGTAGCGGACACATAATTGAGTTTTTACACAAACCAAAAGAGTTTGAAACTTGCTTTATATGACGACAATGTTTAAAAAAAATATCAGTTTTTGCAAAATTTCACAAACAGAAACAATAAATTCATTATATCGGCTAGCTTTGTTTGCAATATCGAAGTCATATAAAAGCGTATTAGATTGTCATGTAGGTTTGCAGGCACTGATGCACACGTTTGGCTATTAGCATAAAACCTTACTTGGTAACGAGCAGCGATCGAAGAGCTGTTGATAGTATTAAAAACATTGTGCGAAACGACTCCCTCCCCAAGCGTAGTTTTTTAGAAAAGGGTAATTTCCCACTTAAATAATAAAAGACTTCTGGCAGAAGCCTTTTATTCCTATCTGAAAGCACATTATTTCGTACAACATTCAAGGGTGACTGTTTTTTCTTTCATCATTTTCTAGCAACTTCAATAACCAAGTGAGTCAAAAGGCTTGTTATTTATAGGCATATGTTGGGATACACCAAGTGAGAATGACAATTTACCAAACATGTTCAGTGCTTTTAACGTCTTTGTAAGTATTAAAAAAAAAAAGCTCGAAATTGACAAATCGGTTTCATGATAAAGTACTGTTGACCGCTTTCAGCGTTGTTTTCATGACCCCCATGATAACTTTGCTTCATAGGCCTCTGGCGTTTATGCGGAAAAACCCCATCGTGTGGATCCCAGGGGACTTTTAGTAATGTTAATTCTAAATAAAACAGTTTTTGGTTCGCTTGAATGAAATTAGTGTGTTAACAATAAATTCTGGAATTCCCCTTTTTGATATTATCGTGCATTTTACCCAAAAAAGCCTGGGGTCGATTTCACTAACGCGTTTTGGTCATCGCAAACGCCGAAATCGATCGCTAAATCTAAAATCCATCGCAACTTAGCGATGGATTTTTAGCCGACGATTTCACTAAAACTTAACGATGAATATACTCGTCGCAAAGTTTTATTTAGCGATGACAATCTTGCGATGACATGTTAGTGGTCGCAAAGTAAAAGTTCATCGCAAACTTATGATACATCGCGCCATTATGTGCTTATAGTTATAGCGGTGTACGTTTTGACGTATAAATTGCCCGTGATTTAGAGTAAAATGAGTGGTGTTACATTATTTTAGTCTTGCGGTCTTTTACCTGGTAGACTCAGATTGCCGATGACAACTATCAGCGACGCAACTGCAGCAAAGAGCCCCTTAATATCGGTAAAAAGGAGATACTATATGGGTTCGATTATTTTAACCATCATTTTGAGAAAAAATGTGTAATGTATTGGCAAATTGACAGTGTGAAGCTATATTATTAGACAGATATGTCAGAATTTTCATCAACCCCACCGTAACAACATTTACGAAAACTGTTTATTAAAATCTAAAATTATAATAGAGGCCATAGGCCTATAAATGCTTTAACCCTTTGTAAATGAATGCCTAAACATCGTCCGCAATAGTTCGTATGCACCAACATGACAACGACTTACATATAAACTGCACAATGCCATTTCATTTCGAGCGACGACCGACGACCGACGATTTTGTTGCGGGATGTCAAAGGTCACTACTATTAGCCTCGTACAAAAACTTTATTCCCCTTTTAACGTCATCGCAATTGCGATGACTTTAGTGAAACGCAGAATTAGCGACATCGCAATTGCGATGGATTTGAGGTTTGCGATCTCATCGCAAGTGTGTTAGCGATGATCGCAAACATAGACATTAGTGAAATCGGCCCCAGCTGATCAGTTGCAAACACCGGGAGTCTGCCAATATTTCCCCATATCCAAGACAATCTTGTCTGGACTGACTGGAATTTCCCTTTTGGTTTTCCTAGAAATTAACATCACAAAAAAGTCCCCTCGTATCCACGGAACGAGCCGTGTAAATACGCATACAATGGAGGCATATATCTTACAAAGCCAGCGACTGGGCTTCAGAAAAGAAAAGAAAAACAATGTTGTTTATCGTCACCATTAAAACAAAAAAATAAACGTGAGACAATTTGTTATGGTTCTAGCCCCCGATCCCCCCCCACCCCATAAACGCAATGTTTCAGAAATAGATAACCCCAAACTACATAGCATTTCGTGTGGATACGAGGGGACATTTTTGTAATGTAAATAACAAGATAGTCACAAAAAGGGAAAGATCGTCTTGGCTATGAGGAAATATAGAAGAAGAAAACAACTGATCGCGTGGTTCAAGACTATCGTGTGGTTCGAAGGGGACTTTTTGTAATGTTAAAAGAACACGTTACCTTGGATCGGTCGAGTTGGTCTTTGAAAAGCGTTTGAAACCGTTTAAAACCGTTTTCCTTTTACGTCGCGAACTAACACGGTCGGCCATTTTATGGAGTCAAAATTCATAAAATGGCCGACCGTTAGTTCGCAACGTAAAAGTAAAACTGTGCAATTCCGAGTGATACTTGTATGGATCACTATTTTCTGCTTTTAAAATATCCTTCTAACCATATGCGTTTCATAACAAACGCTTTTCAATTTTTATAAACAACCAAAGATTGATCTCTAACACTAAGCGCCAAAAGTTCAAAATTAACAAAATTTGAAAACAATTATAAAATATATAAAAATATAAAACATACCAAAAAAAAGAATTAGAAACAAATATACACCATTAATGTATGGTTATGTGATGTTTGTTTAATTTGGAATTATTCTCTGTATTTCGTTGTTGATGTAAGTTTTCAAAACATGTAAAAACTAGGTGTTTTTTTTACACTTTCGGCCGCCCTTAGTTAAACATAGCTTTGTAATAATATTGTTATAATAGTATCAACAATGGCATTTCGACTTTTCAAAAAAATGGTCGCTGATGATGAGCACAAGCTTCAGTTTAAAATAGACAACATACGATAGTACATAAACAGTTGTAGATCAATGTAGTCGACCAAATACTTTTAAAGGCAGTGGACACTATTGGTAATTACTCAACATAATTATTAGCACAAAACCTTTCTTGGTGACAAGTAATGGGGAGAGGTTGATGGAATAAAACATTGTGAGAAACGGCTCCCTCTAAAGTGCCATAGTTTTTGAGAAAGAAGTAATTTTTAACGATTTTGATTTCGAGACCTCAGATTTAGAACTTGAGGTCTCGAAATCAACCATCTAAATGCACACAATTTCGTGTGACACGGGTGTTTTTTCTTTCATTATTATCTTGCAACTTAGATGACGGATTGAGCTCAATGTTTACCGGTTAGTTATTTTATGCATTATGTTGAGATACACCAACTGTGAAGACTAGTCTTTGACAACTACCAATAGTGTCCACTGCTTTTAACTGGTAATACATCCATTGTGGGTAGTGTGCGCCTGCCTTATTGGGTGCGTTCGAATAGCTTCCCAGGGTCGACCCCGGTGTGTGGCGTTTTCTTTTTCTAGGACGAACGTGTGCAGATAATTACCCACGTTCTTCCTGGAAATAAACCCACCACACACCGGGGTCGACCCAGGGAAGCTAAACGAACGCACCCATTATAGGCCTTTGTTATTTTGCAGGGAAACACCATGAGTGCCTCCAGTAGAGTAAGAACCGTTGTCACGGAGCAAAGGCAGACTCTACGCCTCCGTGTTAATCAGCTGCAGCATCAGGTGGTATCCGAATTCGAGACAGAGCTTGAGGTAACGAAAAGAGAAATGGAGAAGAGCGGACTTGGAGCAGACGAGATTGACGAGTTTGTAGACAGCCGATTCGACAAGCTCAACGGAATATTCTTTAAGTGTTCAAATGAACTGAGGGAGGATGTCAAAGCAAAGAAGCCGAAGAAGCCCACCGGCGACGACCCGAAGGAACAAGCTGACTATGAAGAGCAAGTCAGAGAGTACAAGTCATATGTAGAGTATGCACTGACCATTATCTCAAGGCTCACTGATTTCATCAAAGAAGTTTTCGAAAAAATCAAGGAGTTTTTCCGTAGCCTCTGGAACTGGATCAAAAGCAAGTTTCAGGATATTGCCAAGAAAGTTGGCGAATTTGTAAAATTCATGAAAGAGAAGTTTGGTAGCCTGGTCGACTATATCTTTGGGTAAAATCCGTCGGGAAAAAAAGCTTTTGATTCAGCCAACCGACTAGGTATAGTTTTAGAAACAAGTTTTATAAGAAATTAAAGTTTTAATTCAGCTTGCAGAATGCATAAGCTCCAATGTTGAGCAATCGATGAAGACAACCAAGCAAAGGGGGAAATCGATGGCAAGCAGTCCACAACTATCAAATTAATAACATCAAATAATAATATCAAATTAAATACTATTAACAATGCAAGTGATTTTTGGGTTCACATAATCTTTGAAGTTAAATTACTAACCATCCTTTAACAAAGAATATAACACCCAAATGACAAATTAACATTATCTGGTATCTGTTGCTTTTGTCGTAGACCAGAATTGCAAAAAATCTGTAGTAAAATGCCAAATATAATGCTAATTTTTGTGTCCGTAGAAAAAAGTTGAATGAACTTGAAGTTTGGGTAAAATAATACTTCTCTTATTTCTTCTCTTATTATGGTATATAGAAGCTTTTTATCAACTACGTTTTTAATCATGCTGATATTCTGGATGTTATTTAGAAGTTAAATATGTTTCCAAAAGTGATAATAATGTCATGTTTTTAAGAAATAATTGCCTTAAAGCTGTTGTCGGGGCCTGGCTAGAATTGTAAAAATCTAATCATTCAACTCAATCTTTTTTGTCAGCAATTATTTGTTATATGAGGTGAAAGATATAAGTTGTTCAAAAGATGGATAATATTTTCAAACATTTCGATTGAAATGTAGCAACATTAGAATTTCATTTCATCAAGTAAATGGTCTACTTCAGAGCATTGGTCTTGAAGGCAGCTATCTGGCTCTTATTGCAGAGGAAATTGAGTGATATTCAGAATTATATAACACCCAAGCAGATCCTTGCCATTTGATTGGAGGATTGTCCGTCACGTGATAGCAAATAAAAGTACCATTGCACGCTGAGTCACTCGCCGTGCTTTTTCGTTCCATCCGAAAAGTACCATTGCGCCAGCGTGCAATGGTACTTTTCGGATGGAACGAAAAAGCTGAGTAAAAACATCACTGCGTGCGCGTGTCTTTGGTAACGCAGCAGGTGTTACTGCAAGCAAGAAGGCATAGTAAAATTACTAGCATTCGGCTTCTACAGTTGAAATTGTTTGTTTTGAAAGTTGTTTCTTTCAATCAAAATGACAAAGTTCTACTTGGATGTTATATAAAACAAATAATGAATGTTTTTCATTCGTGCAATGGTGCGAATATGTTCATTCGTTGAAAGCTGGAATGTTCCATTCAACTCGGCTCCGCCTCGTTGAATAGAACATTCCATCTTTCAACTCATGAACATACTCGCACCATTGCACTCATAAACATTCATTATGTGTATACTAATTCATGAGATTTGTCGAAAAGACAAGACCTTCAAAACTTTATAACAACTCAATTTTCCAATAGACTTCTTAAAGTGGACCCCTCTACTTGATTTCTCTCCACAGTGTGGGGTACATCAAAATCCTGGTAAGAGTATACACAAGATTCCCAGTTGCATTTATTGTTCAGTAAACATTTATTGACATTCGCAATAAGACGAGTAAATTCCAATAACTAAAAAAAATTAAGACGCAGGACTCGGACTTCATTTTGTTTCCATTGGAATGAAGAGTGTGAGAAGTTACTCCTCTTTCGCGAATTTTGTTTTGGTAGGCATTATTCATAACTCGATAACTTTAAGGTAGGGTATTCCTTTGGATTAAAGGCAGTGGACACTATTGGTAATTACTCAAAATAATTATTAACATAAAACCTTTCTTGGTGACAAGTAATGGGGAGAGGTTGGTGGTTTAAAACATTGTGAGAAACACCTCCCTCTGAAGTGCCATAGTTTTGGAGAAAGAAGTAATTTTCCACGAATTTGATTTCGAGACATCAAGTTTAGAACTTGAGGTCTCGAAATCAACCATCTAAACGCACACAACTTTGTGTGACAAGGGTGTTTTCTTCTTTCATTATTATCTCGCAACTTTGATGACCGATTGAGCTAAAAATTTCACAGGTTTGTTATTTTATGCATATGTTGAGATGCACCAACTGTGAAGGCTAGTCTTTGACAATTACCATTATGTGTTCACTGCCTTTAAAGACTCTAAAATGTACTTGGTAAGGAGCACTGCAGCTATAATGTTGATCAACTTCTGAGAGATTTAAGAAACTTAATAGGATAAACGTTTTTTGCATGAAACCTTATAGTCAGATAGTGCATTCCGATAGTTATGAATTCTTTTTCCTGCATTCATACGGCCCAAAGTCTTTGTATTGGCTTTGGTGATTGCCATTTGTCTTTGGTTATCGTAAACTTTAGGTTGTAGTTCTGTTATATACACAATTTTGCACTTTGTGTCTTCGCATGTTATTTGCAGCATAATGAACACAGATTCATTCAAATGATTAAAATGCTCAGATTTGTTTACTTCGCTCATTTCTGTGTGGGCTCATGGCTCGGTGTCATCTAGGTGCAATGTGTGGTGGTTCAACTTTGGTTTAAAGGAACTGGACACTATTGGTAATTACTGAAAATAATTATTAGCATAAAAGGTGACGAGTAATGGGGAGCTGTTGATAGTATAACACACTGTGAGAAACGGCTCCCTTTGAAGTAAAGTAATTTTCGAGAAAGAAGTAATTTTCCACGAGTTTGATTTCGAGACCTCAGGATTAGATACACCAAGTGGGAAGACTTACCAATAGTGTCTAGTGTCTTTAAATATGCCTACAACAATGTTTTGGTGCCCTCCCCCACTTGGAATCTAAGCCATGTTTTTTTTCAATCTCTGTAAACGAATTATTTAGTCACCACATAGTGTAAGGCCCTGGTTTAGAGAAGAGAACTGCCACCTGAAAACCTTTTATAGGTCATACACTAACCCCCCCCCCCCATTTACTCAACAGCCAGTCTCCTCGACACTCCCCTGCCCACCAAATTTTACAAACGGAAACAGTTTGGGCGGCCATATTGAATTCCCACAGTGGTTCTCACTCTCTTAACGTAAAACAGTGAAAAAAAAACACTCTTTGAAGAGCCATATGAAGGACAACTCATTTTCGTGTGGTCTTCCACTCTTTTTGATTGAAGCTTGATCTTGTTGAGTGATTTTTCACCCTGTTCTGTAAAAGAGAGAAATAACCACCACTCTTTTTAAAGAGCCATATGAGGGACAGCTCAAAATGTAAAGAGTGGTGTTTTTCACTCTTTTACATTTAGAGAGTAGTTATACTTTAAAGGAATGGTGTATACGTTTGGTCTCCTAATTTTAATGGCCTTAACATTTTTTGAGAATAGTTTCAGTGCGAAGTAATGTGAGTGGAAACTATATTAAATAGTAAACTTGCGGGTACAGCCATGTGTAAATCTCTTCGGGTGAGTGTTGGCTCTTAAAAGAGCCGGTTTGGTCTCGACGTTTCGAACAGTATACTCTGCTCGCCTTCAGGAGCCCACACTCATCCTAATAGATTTACACATGGTTGTACCCGCACGTTTGCTATAGTTTCCTCGTATTCCTCCGCACGATGCAAAGCTTCAAACAATGCTTGAGTATAATGTGGTTATGGAGATATCAGCTTGTATTCGCCAAATTTTGATTCTGAGGAAGGTTACTGTCGGTAACGTTTCTCAGATTGGGTATTCCATACTACATTTTTTGTTCTTGCAAGGACGAACCTGCTCCGGATTTTCGGCGATATCTCAGAAATTCTACCACCTTTTAAAATGAATTGTTCACATGCTAGTTTAGTTTTTAACATAGAAAAATAGAATAAAAACAGTCGAACAGTTAAAAAAAACATTGTTTATACTTTGCTTTTAATCACTTAAAAATACAATAGGTCTAGCACGACATTGCTAGCTATAGGCTGGTCAAAAGTGTATGATACAGATCATTAGAAAAACATGTTAAAAACCATTTAGTATAAAGGTAACTCTGAACGGTTGCCATGGTAATTGCACACCCATCCGTTGGTGGGTGATCGGCCCCAGCGATATTGAGCAAAATTGATGGAAAGGGAAAACATTGACTTTGGAAATTAATGGCGATACAAATTCACCAAGTACGACGTTCGCTTTGGATAGTAGGCCTATATATATGATTTTTGAGAAGCCTTTCACTTCGAAGTAATGTGGCAATGGAATAACATATCACTTGTTAATTAAACAAAACAAAACAAAACAAAACATTAATCTGAGAAGCATTACTGACAGTAACGTTTCTCCAGATTGTGTACGTTCCAATGGGAGACTTTGGAACGCTAGGTGGCAGCAGACTTACCAGGTAAGTTTCCATTGATTACGTAGTTCTGATCGTGTTCACATGACCGAGAACAATGGATTTTAACTGGTAAGTCTGCTGCCACCCAGCGTTCCAAAAGTCTCCCATTGCAGATTTTTCTTCCTGTGGACAAAACCCGCTCCAGATTTTCGGCACCATTTCGAAAACGCTACTATACATTTTCAATGACAGGTTCACGGGTTGTTTTTGGTGTATTATCGACAAATGTATACAAGATTGAAACAAACAGTGGATTTAAATTGCCTATAAGGTGGCATACCCAATCCCTTTTAAGAGAAATGGTTCGCCCCGGTGTTTTCTGCATACTTGGCGTTTTCACGCGCACAACAGATTCTGCATATTATTATATGTGACCCCTAGAGGGGTTGTTGATCAAGACAAGATGGGCTTGGTTTATCATGTGTTTTCATTCAAATAAGTTATACTGAAATGGCGACTTGATAAGTCCTCATTGAAAATTTAAAACTTCAACTCTTATAACTGTTTTATCAATTGTAATTGTACAACTAAACCTAATTACATTCTTTGCGATGCTATAACCGTCAGTTCTAATCAATTTTGTGAAACATACAATCAATTACAAGTTAAATAATAAGGTGCAAAATGACTACAATGACAACTAACAAAAACTTCAATGTCTCGCACGATTTAAAATAAGTTGTATTAATTTGGACACCACTTTTGTCCCACGTACATTGCGCACTACAATGGGTCCCTGTGCACTATTGAAAGTAAACTTACTGAGCATACAATCGGTTTAAGGGTAAAACCAACATTAAAGGAACACGTTGCCCTGGATCGGTCGAGTTGGCCTTTGAAAAGCGTTTGTAAGCGTTTGTTATAAAATGCATATGGTTAGAAAGATGTTTTAAAGGCAGTATTGGTAATCACTAAAAATATTTATTAGCATAAAACCTTACTTGGTAACAAGTAGGGGGGAGAGGTTGGTGGTATAAAACGTTGTGATAAACGGCTCTCTCTGAAGTGGAGTAGTTTTTGAGAAAGAAGTAATTTTCCACGAATTTGATTTCGAGACCTCAGGTTGAGAATTTGATGTCTTGAAATCATGCATATGAACGCACACAACTTCGTGTGACAAGGGTATTTTTTCTTTCATTATTTAATATCTCGCAACTTCGAAGACCGATTGAGCTCAAATTTTCACAGGTTTGTTATTTTATGCTTATGTTTAGATACAGCAAGTAAGAAGACTGGTCTTTGACAATGACCAATAGTGTCCACTGTCTTTACAAGTAGAATACAATGATCCACACAAGTATAACTTAAAATTGCGTGGTTTTTCTTCTACCTCGTTGACTAACACGGTCGGCCATTATGGGAGTCAGACCGTGTTAGTTTGCGACGTAAAAGGAAAACCGTGCAATTTCGAGTGATACTTGTATGGATTGTTGTATTCTAATTTTAAAACATCTCTCTAATAGTATGCATTTTATAACAAAAGGTTACAAACGCTTTTCAAAGACCAACTCGTCCGATCCCAGGCAACGTGTTCCTTAAAGATTCTTAATCCCCCGATGCAAATTTAATATCTACTACAATGTTAAAATTATTAAGCGCGAGAGTTGCACAGTAGGCTTATACAGAAACACTTGCATATATGACGTCACCAAAACACAGCCCCCCCCCCGCCCTCACTGATGAGGTAAATGAAGACATAGACCTTTCTTATGCAACGTCACAGCCCGAGTTTTTGCCAACCCAGATTGGAAAACTATGGAAAGCCGTAAGTGCAAATCAAGAAAAGATCGCTTTTTTTGGGTAACAATGTAACACAATTTGTTGATTTTGTTTAAAAAAAAAAACGATTAGTTATGAGAGGTATTTTGTTTAGTTGAAAGTTTGCAGAAAATGTTGAATTTTGTTAAAACATCTGTTTTTACAATTTTGTGTTTTACTAACATTCGGCCGACCGTGCCAACCAAGGCTGTTTGTTTATCAACAAAAGATAGGTCTATATCATCAGCAGGGAGTAATGCACAGTGCACGAATGTTTGCCATGACAGGTGGTGGCCCATGCAGGGGTCTATGTGGGTCTTTGGAGACGCTAGGTGGCAGCATATTCACCAGGTAAATCAGTTGTTCTCTGTAAACGTGCGCACGCTCAAAACTACATGAACAGTAAAACTTTTCGCAAATACCAATATTGCGCAAGCGCTTATTGTTGAGGTGCATGCTAGTCTAGCCAGCAGTCAAACTTGATCGCTAGCTAGACCAGCATGCAGCTCATTTCACGCTGAACGAGCGCGTACCGAGTATTGACGATAAGGTTTATAGGCCTTTTCGCCAATACCTGGGCGGGCACAGTAGGCGTTGAATTAGGTGCATTCTGGTTTGTTAGGGATCAAATTCGATCCATAGCTAGACTAGAATGCACCTCATTCAACAGTTAGTGCTTGCGCAATCGGTATTTGCGAAAAGGTCTATGGAAGTTTAGCTGGTAAGTCTGCTGCCATCTAGCGTTCCAAATTCTCCCATTTCCGGTGTAGTTCTCGTCCCGGTCCTTACAGCACGAGCTTTCCATGTGGGATTCTGCAACGTAGGTCTCTGGTATAACCGGCGTCCTGGGACTCCTTGTACAGCCATCCGCCATTGATCCATTGAATACGATACTCCACGGCATCTGTGCATGTGTACCATGCTTCTATCTGAATGACAGAGAAGCGCATCAATTATGAAGAAGAAAAAAATCAGATAAAAGTAAAAAGTAAAAACATAAAATTAAAAACAATCTCTTGTTCTAAGATACTGTTAAACAGTTTTGCATTTTTCAATATTGCATATTTTAATAATTGCTTGCAATTTTCGCTTGCAAATTGTTGCTGACTTACAACTTATTGTTATACCTGTTGATAACTCTGCTAATGACTTTGTGTTTATATATAGCATTTTTTTTTTTTTAATTGTACTCCGTTAGCGTCATGGGACATTGTTTTCGTTGGATTTGGTGCTATATCAATTTTTGTTTGTATTATTTGTTTTAAAATAAAGGTGAAGGTTCTAAAATTGCTTTTAACCCTTTAAGTGCTATATACGTTTTTTTCGAATTGAGTTGTAAAAGTCATGACAATCATTTATTTTATTTCAATTAATCTGTTAAAAAATATCAAACTCAAGTTATAATTTCACTACATGGCGCTTGCGGCACATGTGGCCACAATGCATAATGTGAATTATAAATTGGTCGCAGACACTTTCGTAGTAGTCTGTGATTTTGTTTTTCACAGAGCTCGTGCAGGTACCTGATCTTACAGTGCTAAACACCCATCGGTGTATAATGGTTAAAAACCACAATAAATATCTTAGAATGGTACCTACCGAAACATCGTCGTCCTGGAACCGTCCAGTCAGCCCTGATGCCTTTAGGAGGTTGATGCAAAAATCCACGTGGTCCGTTCGGATTTGGTAATAACGGTCGCTCATAGAGGGTACTCTATCCACCCACATTTGACGGCATGTCATCAGGTTGGGAAACCTCTTAGTGTCAACACTGAAAGTATTAGGTGCGACAAAAATTGATTCAAGACCAAAAAGGGGATCTCACTGGAATCGGTCAATTATTTTGTCATGCCCCTTGGCGTATATTGTGTTAATAAATATTTGTTATTGCAAGTCCTAAGACACACAAGGCCTGAAGGCCACTTCAGGGTGTTATGGCCGTTGCCACCTATTCATGGGGCTGAAACAGGGTTAACCACTTTACAGTCCATACGGATGTAGGCTTGGGTATCATCCCCCTTTGCCGATAGAGCAGAAAGCACTACCACCCCAACTTAACGAAGCAGTCGTCTTATCAAATGAATTTTCTTCGAAACACAGCCATTTCGTTTACGTTTCGACTATAGTATCCCTAGTCATTCTCAGAACGAGGCACCACCACTCGGTTGGTGGCGCTGTTTCCTGCTATGGCCACTGGATGGTGGTTTGGGTGATTGTGTTCTCCCGGGGTGGAACTTGTGGTATGAGGGGGTTAAACAATCGTGTCTTGCTTAAAGTCACCTGGAAATATATATTTTTTCTTCAAACATTGGAGTATATGTTAATGCACAATATAAAATTTGTTGAGTAATTGTTTGTAAAGATTTATATGTTTAAAAAACAGATAAAGTTGTTTGGGGGTGACTCCGCCTACCCATTTTGTGACGTCAACCGAGGCAGACTTTTTATCGATCGAACATCGAACACACGTACGTGCAAGTACATGCAAGTCCCAGTCGTAAGTTTGTACGTTTCGAAAAAAAAGTTTATTTCTTGCATTTTTCAGGCAAAGTCGACCAGGTGTATTGCTGCTGGTGTATTGCTGCTGGATGCAGCAAAACAACTAAAAATGGGGTCAGTTTGCAAAGTGGTCCGGTCCGACGTCTTTTCCAGCGCTGTGCAGCAAACACTTCGAGCCGTCGAGCTTCAAATATCGCACCTCGATTGACGTCACGAACAGCGCCCTTTCGGGTCGGGCCTTCTTTTAAATTTGTAAACAAAATGGAAAGTAAATGAAACCTTAGTTAACTGTTTGTTCATATTCTACTCATCAAAACACATTATTTTAGTGACAAAGGCTTTATTTTGACAAAATACCACTTCCAGTTGACTTTAAGGACACTCACGACCGGGACTCGGTCGAACCCACAATCTGCTAATCAAACACCAGAGCTTGAATCCGTTATTCTTTTACCATGACTGAACACTTGTAAGAAACACATAAAACATTTTGGGAGTGAGTCCTTACCTGATGTCTGCACATTCGAACATGTGGTATCCATTCAAGTTGAAAGTAGAAGCTCTGCTACATTGAACATTCCTCCCGTAGAGCATCTGGCTAGTGCTGAAACCCATGCCCTCTTATAGAGTTACATACATACAAAGATTAAAGGACAAATATTAGTGCTTACGGAACGAGATCGATATAATAGTGAATTGTAGAGCATCTGGCTATTGCTAGACTTGTGGACAAGTCGTTAAATCGGCCCCACGCGCTGAGATAGTGGTCTCGCGAGATCACTGCTCTCGCGCGAACTGATGGCTCCCCGATTTCGACTAGTCGAAATCGGGGAGCCATCAGTTCGCGCGAGAGCACTATCTCAGCGCGTGGGGCCGATTTAACGACTTGTCCACAAGTCTAGGCTATTGCTGAAACCCATGCCCTCTAATAGAGTTACATACAATCAAAGATTAAAGAGACAAATATTGGTGTTGACGGAACAAGATCGATAATATGAGTGAATTGTAGAGCACCTGGCTAGTGCTGAAACCCATGCCCTCTTATTATAGAGTTACATACACCCAAAGATTTAAAGAAAAACGTTATTGTGAACGGAACAAGATCGATATGAGTAATTTGAAGAATCATTTTCGTTTGCGTCGGACTTAGTCGAGTTACCGTGTCAACTGGGTAAAAATTTGACCAGTATCTCTGGAACTGACTCATTGGTTGGTCAGTATCATCCGGAATCTGAGTAAAAACGACCCAGAAAAGGGTCAAACTGACGCAGAACTGAGTTAATTCAAACCACATTTTTTTTTACTCATTTTTGATTAAGTAACAGGGTCAGCTCGACACCAAAATGGGTCAGGCTGAGCAGAAATGGTTCAGACCCTCTGGAGCAAAGCATACTGTCTCAATCGGACTCAAAATTGGTTTTGTGAGCCTTTGAAATTAAAATCTTATCCACATGGTACTTCACCAATCCTTTGGTGGGGTTAACAAAATGGTATAGGCCAAATTAAGTCATGTTTAATCCATATCTAGAAGTTAAAATGTACAGAATGCACATTATTAGAACACTTCCTCGTACATTCATTCGGTTTCTTTCAGGTTGATACACAAAATCTAATCTAAAAACCTTTACATATAAAAAACATGTTAATTAAAACAAGATCGCTATGTCGTGAACATTTGTTTTTGATAATGAACAAAGTGATCCGTCGCTTTTTGTTTTTGCTATGTTACAATGTACTTTGTAGTTAGAACTTCGCAAGCCAATCAATGTTCTTATTCCAAAAGTTGGGATAAAAACACTTCATCAAACTAAAAAAAAAAATCAACTTACCTCTCTGTGTGCAGAACGGGCCTGTCCATCCTTGAAATGGTATACATGTACACGCACCAGTCACTTTGTCGCAAGAAGCGCCATTTTGACACTGGCATATCTGCGAACACCCCGTTCCGTAGCGGCCAGCCGGACATGCATTGCTGCAAGACGGACCCGTCCACCCTGCCTGACAGGCACAACTACCGTCGAACCGAGAGCATGAAGCTCCGTTGGAACACCTGCACGTGCCCGTACAATACGGCCCGTATGAGTCTTCGTCGCATGGGACCTGGCAAAGCGTCCCCATCCAGCCACTCAGACAGACACAGGAACCGTCGAATGTCGAGCAGGTGGCCCCATTCTGACATTGACACTCGCTCGTGCATTGTAGTCCGAAGGTGTTCTGAAAGCATGTCTGGCTGCATCGATCGCCCACGAACCCTGGTGGACATATGCACTGACCGTCAAACCTTGAACACTGTGCGTCGTTTTCACAGTTGCAGAACAACAGACAATTTGCTCCATAGGACCCGTGTGAACACGGGATGTCACAGCGTGCTCCCATCCAGCCAGACAAACAACTGCATGCACCAGTAATTGCATCACACGAAGCCCCATTCATACACCTGCAGACTTTGGAGCAACCTTCCCCATATCTCAACGGTGGGCATGACTGCTCGCATAACCTACCAAACCAGCCAGGCATGCACACACAAGACCCCGTCAACCGGTCACATTCGCCACCATTCAAACAGTTGCATTGACTTTGACAGTCCGGACCAAAGGTGCCCGTCAGACAATATTCTGTACAAAACTCACCGTGCCAGCCGGTGGCGCAGTAACAACTCCCCGTAGCTTTGTCGCACCTCGCGTTGTTTTGACATTGGCAGGTCTGAGCACAGTCGACTCCATACATCCCCTCATTACATTCAATATTGCAAAGCGAGCCCTCCCAACCAGCAGTACACATGCACCGTCCACTGAATCTGTCACACAAAGCGCCATTTCTACATTGGCAGAGTGATGTGCATCCAGGACCGTGCCTGCCTTGGAGACATGAGAGGTGGCAATAGCGTCCCTTCCAGCCGGCTTTGCAAGAACATGTCCCATCAAACCTGGAGCAGACAGCACCATTCTGACAGTAGCATCTGTTCTGACACCCTTGTCCCCATCTTTCTTCAGAACAGGGGGTCTGACACCCCATCCCAGTCCACCCTGACCCACATAAGCAAGATCCATCAATAGGATTGCACGCTGCTCCATTCCCACACTGACACTGAGAGTTACAATTGACACCAAACATTCCCTCCTCACAAGGCTGATCGCAAAACCTTCCTGTCCAACCGCCCAAACAGGAACACGACCCGTCGAATCTGCTACAACCTGCACCATTCTGACAACCGCATTCGTTCTGGCAGTCTTCTCCGAAGAAATTCTCCGCACAAGGCCTATCACAGTTAGCTCCAGTCCAGCCTGAACCACATCTGCATGACCCGTCAAATCGAGAGCAAGCTGCCCCGTTCAAACATGAGCACACTGAGTTACAGTTTACCCCGAAGTAGTCTGGGAGACAGGCTGTGTCACAATACTCGCCCATCCAACCACTAAGGCAGGTACATTCACCAGTGAATCGGTTGCAGTTGGCATTGTTTCTGCACAAACAAGATTGAGCACAATTAGCACCCCATCGCAATGGAGGACACGGCACGTCACAGAGGTCCCCGGTCCAGCCCGGTCGACAGATACAGTGTCCATCAACAGCAGAACAGGACGCCTGATTGGCACACTTGCAAGAGATAATACAGTTGAGTCCATACTGACCACTTGGACAACGTTGAGCGCATGAAGGTCCAGTGAATCCTGGGGGGCAGGAACACGTACCATCAAACCTTGAACAAGTCCCACCGTTCAAACAAGAACAGACACCCTCGCAGTTAACGCCATAGAATCCAACCTGGCACGGCATCCTGCAAGTGTCTCCCATCCAGCCCTCCTGACAAGCACACAACCCATCGAACCGTGAACAAAGTCCACCGTTCTGACAGTTGCACACTCTCTGGCAGTCTACACCCCATCTGTCCATCTCGCAAGGTATGTTACAGAAAGTCCCTGTCCAACCAGCAAGGCAGTCACAACTTCCATCGAATCGATTGCAGGATCCATCATTCTCACACAGGCAGTTGTTCTCGCAGTTTGGTCCGTAAAGACCCCTTGAGCAAGCTTGGTCGCAGAAATCGCCGGTCCAACCTGCTGGGCACGTACAAGCTCCACTAAACCGATTACAAGGGGCATTATTTGAGCAACGACACTGCTGCGTGCAGTCGGGACCATGCTGTCCAGGGCGGCATTCAGTACCACAGCTGGTTCCTGTCCAGCCTGCCGCACACACGCAAGAACCATCGAAACGAGAACACATGGCGTTATTCAAACACGTACAAGTTTCCGTGCACCCGGCACCCCAGAATCCTCTGTTGCACTCTTGATTGCACGATCTGCCTGTCCACCCAGCTGTACAAAAACACTGACCATTTACTCTGGAGCAAGTTGCACTATTCTCACACCGACAATAATTAACACAGTTGGGACCATACCTCGATTCCGTGCAGGGGTCCTGACAGTATTGGCCCATCCAGCCATCTGAACAAGAACACGTTCCGTCCACTGGTGAACAAGATCCACTATTCTCACAAAGACAACGAGATGCACAGTCCCTTCCAAAGAAGCCCTGTGTGCATGGTGTTTCACAAGACCGTCCTGTCCAACCTGGTTGACACGTACAGCTGCCATCGAAACGTGAACAAGTGGCATCGTTGTTACATCTACATGTTTTCTCACAACCAGACCCAAATGTACCAGGCAGACATGGAGTGTCACATGAGGCTCCGTACCAGCCCGAAGAGCAGACACATGTACCATCGAAACGGCTACATTCAGCACCATTCTGACATCTACATATGCCCGAGCAATCTTGACCATAGAAGCCTGTCTCACAAGGATCAGAACAGAACAATCTCCATCCCGGTGGGCAGGTGCAAGCTCCACTCACAGTATCACATATCCCACCGTTCACACATTGACACCGTTGGTTACAGTTGAAACCGTAGAAGCCCTCATCACACGGTAAGTCGCATCGCTCCCCTTTCCAACCAGCAGCACATGTGCACATACCATCGATGTGACTACAAGCAGCACCATTCAGACATCTACACACTTTCTCACATCCCATACCGAAGTAAGGAGGACTGCACGGCTGGTCGCACACTACTCCCATCCACCCTGGCGCACAGTTACATCTTCCATCAACGTTGTTACAAGAGGCGTCATTTTGACACAAACAATCAGTTGAACAGTCAAGTCCATACCGACCAATAGGGCATGGTTGGGCACAGGCAGGCCCTATCCACCCAGCAAGGCAACTACATATGCCCGTGATATGATGGCAAACACCTCCACTTTGACATAAGCAATTTTCGAGACAGTTCCGACCATAAAATCCAGCGGTGCACACATCAGAGCATGTAAGACCAGTGTAACCGTCTGTGCAACTACAAGACCCATCAACATGATGACACTGTGCGTCGTTTTGGCAGCGACACTCTGTTTGACAGTCGTAGCCGAATAACCCGTGATCACACGGTAGATTACAAAACATCCCTTGCCAGCCACGAGTGCACGAACACTGCCCATCTATGTGGTCACAGCCCGCACCGTTTTCACACCGGCAGTTCTCGGTGCATCGAAGACCAAAAGTACCTTCACGACAAGGACTCGCACAGAATTCACCCTGCCACCCGGCAGTGCACTGACATGCCCCTGTGATGTGATAGCAGGATGCACCATTTGCACACTGGCATCTCTCGCTACATTGTCGTCCATAGAAGCCTGAAGCACAAACTTCACTGCAAACAGAGCCCTTCCATCCTGGTGAACAGATACATGAGCCGTCGATGTGATGACATGAGCCACCATTCTGACACTGGCATGATTTGAGACAGCCGAGACCAAATGACCCAGATGTGCAGGGGTCCGCACAGAATTCACCTTGCCATCCCACAGTACACCTGCATGCACCGGTGACGTGATGACACACCCCTCCGTTCATACAGCGACACATCTTTGAGCAACCCTGTCCGTAGAAACCGGCTGAACACGGAGTGTTACAGTCATCTCCAATCCAACCGGCAAAGCATGAACATTCCCCGGTCACATGGTGGCAATCGCCGTTTTGACATCGACATCGTTGCTCGCAGTTTCGCCCGTATGTATCTGGAGAACAAACAACCCCACATTGGACCCCAGTGTATCCAGGTGCGCACACGCACATTCCGTCGACATGATTGCACGTGGCTGCATTCT
This sequence comes from Asterias rubens, assembly GCF_902459465.1. NCBI lineage: Eukaryota > Metazoa > Echinodermata > Asteroidea > Forcipulatida > Asteriidae > Asterias > Asterias rubens. Next base: position 16,971,152 of record NC_047064.1, on the reverse strand, counting down.
CGCAGAGACACGGCGACTCACACCGCATGCCGTACAAGCCCTCCACGCACCTATCTTGGCAGAACTCCCCGATGTATCCCGGCCCGCATGAGCAACGTCCGTCAACAGCGTAGCAGTAGCTATCGCTCTGCGAACAGCGGCACGTTTTGCTGCACCGAGCACCAAACATACCCTGGTCGCAGAACGCTGCACAATATTGGCCCTGGTAGCCTGGAGAACAGAAGCACGCTCCCGTAACAAAATCACACGATGCGCCGTTGTGACACTCGCACAGCCCGGTGCACTCAAGACCGTAAGTTCCCTCTGCACATTGTATCTCGCAGTAAACACCTCTGTACCCAGCCGGGCATTGACACGCACCAGTCATTGGGTTACATATGCCCCCATTTTCACACCTACACATCTCTAGACACTGAACACCATACATATTCACCGGGCAAGCTGTTGAGACACAAAACAAAGGTATCGGTCAACTTATATGGTAGTACACGGCCTTTAAAGGCACTGGACGCTATTGGCAATTACTCAAAATAATTGTTGCCATAAAAACTACTCGGTAAACGAGCAAAGGAGAGATAATTGATAGTATAAAACATTGTGAGAAACGGCTTCGTTTGAAGAAACGTAGACTTTTTTGCGAAAGAAGTAATTTTACACTCCAATAGACAAAAACTTTCAGTCCTGAGGTCTTTTTATAGGCATCTGGAAGTACAGAAATTGTTCAACTGTTTTATTGTTATTCCCTCGCAACTTCGATGACCGAATTGAATCCAAATTTCCAAAGATTTTTTATTTTAGGATTTTTGGAGTACACGTGGGAACACTTGTCTCTGACATTTAGCAAAAGTGTCCAAGAGTGAAATCGTGATTTAGATGTACAACTCACGTGTGTTACAGCTTGGTCCAGTCCAGCCCGAAACACATGCACAGACGTTTGGTGCGACACAGATCCCTTCGTGTGCGCAAGGATTTGAGCAAACCGCTGTATGGGGCAAAAACAAGATTCACAAATACTTCAGACAGTTTTGCTATTCCTATTGGCGGAGAGCGTGTCACGTGGGTGTGTATAAACCTTTGTTTATGACAAGTAAAAAGTGTTGAAACATGGGCGTGACACGCGAGCTTGCACCTGTGCTTATAAGACAGTTTCTTCATTCCTATTGGTCGAGAGCAACAGCCGGGACAGTTGTGCCACATCACGCGATACGCCCGACGCGCACAGCATTCCCTTTTAAGGAGTTGTTTACCCGAGGGCGGCGGAGGGCCTTTACATTTCACAGCTGGAGGGGTGTTGTGGTGAAAGAAATCATTGGACAATTATAATTTTTGCATTTATTTTACTTTTTAACCAAAAGTGTTGATGTTTTTTTTACCGAAAAAGGTATTTGTGAATGGGAATCAAAGTGTGTTGAATCGGGTTTTCAACTAGTGGTTTAAACCCGACGAGGACTGGTTCTTGATAATTTTACCGAGACGAAGTCGAAGTAAATTGTCAAGAACCAGGCCTCGTTGGAATAAACCACTAGTTGAAAACCTCGTCACCACACATTGATTCCCTTATTCAATCCACATGGTAAATTATAGGGTTGTCAATGTTTAGACCAAAAAAATAGTATTAGGGAACTATAAATGTATAATGTGTCTCTCATGAGTTGGGGTGGTTCTAAAAAGAACCATTGGATTCAATTCGATCAGCACTATAATATAATAATAAACTACAGCATTTATAAGGCGCACTTTACTGAAAAAGAGGAACATTCAATGGCGCCGCTCAAGTTTTGTCAAGATGTTGGAAAGCAAAAAGCAAGAACAAGTGTGTTTTGAGTTTCTGCTGGAAGAGAGAGTGATGTTGTGTATTTGTATGTGGTATTCCGGAAGTGAGTTCCAGAGTCTAGGTGTTATGTTAGAGTAAACCATGTCCCCGCAACTGGCCAGGAGAGTTCGAGGAACATGGAGCGTATTGTTAATAGATCTTAGACCGGGTCTAGTTGTACGGGGTGTCAAGAGATGGAGATCGTGTATGTAGTATGTATGCTCTGATCGCCTTCTGGAGAAGGTCAAATTTTGATTAGCTCTTATTCTGAACTTGTTGTATAATACATGTTTTGTATACGAAGTTTTTAAAAATAAATAAACAAATACGCCCGTGATTCGGCACAAACTTACGGCTACATCCAGCTTGGGTGTTAGGGTCACCGGTGTAGCCTGGACAGCAGAAAATCGCCTTCCTCGTTTCCATTTGTCTCACCTCTTCGAACGCAAGGTAATAAGTAGGTCTGCCAAATAAAAAGGAACAGCATTTCATAAATCCAACAAATTTGACAGTTCGTCTAACGTTGCAAAAATGTCCACTGGATAGTATTGCACGGAGGACATAACTGCATGCGACACCCGGTCCCTGGGAAATCTGTCCACTGGATATTGTGTCCACCATATGGGAAATGCACGTGGGCTTAAAGGGACACACGGCTCATCGTTTACGCAATTTAGGGGTGTTGAATCATAAATAATTTATAGAAGTTCACGTGGGTTATCCGAACCCCAAAAGTGGTTCGGATAACCCACGTGACCTTCGTTTTTTGAAAAATGCGTTAAAACGGCAACATTTGATGGTTTCTTTTATCAAATATACTTTTCCATTACTAGAAGACCTTTAGAATCATGTTTCAGTGTATTTTGTAGCCTAAATAGCCCAACGAAGCCGGTGTGTCCCTTCAATGAGATTGATTCAAAAGAGGGCGCTATCGGAAGTAGTTTGTACGCAGTTTGCAGTAAAGGGGGACAGAATCTCCGGGAATAGAATCTCACCGTACCCAAATTGGAGCTACAGGTAGGCAATCGGTAGGCCTCCGGCCACGACTGTTGCTAATTGTGTTGCTAAAAGACGTTCCTTACTTCAACATTGTTGACAACGCGGGAATCCCCTTGCCGTATCCATAAACAGCCTAGTCGCTAATATCGGAAACGACCAAGCGTGATTTTCAAATGGTGTTGGAAACACCTTTAAATGCACACTGTCCCCCGGAAATTCTATCCCCTCATAGGGGAAATTAACATGAGCCGGAGTAGGCTGGTTCAAAAGAGGGCGCTATCAGAAGAAATGTACACAGTTAAAGGCAGTGGACACTATTGGTAATTACTCAAAATAATTATTAGCATAAAACCTTACTTGGTGACGAGTAATGGGGAGAGGTTGATAGTATTAAACATTGTGAGAAACGGCTCCCTCTGAACTGACAAAGTTTTCGAGAAAGAAGTAATTTTCCACGAATTTGATTTCGAGACCTCAAGTTTAAAATTTGAGGTCTCGAAATCAAGCATCTGAAAGCACACAACTTCTATATCTATGCACGTAAGTTTATGCGGTACGCGTCATCAGCGCCCGGTGCAAAACACGCACCGATGCGTCTTTCGGTCGGAAAGTGTGTGACGAAAATATTTTTTTTATTAGATTCTTCTACTTTCATCGTTTTGGAGAAAGTTCAGAAAGAGGAGGAGAAACACCAAACAACTAACGGCAGAAAAGGTATCTAGCTAATGATCTTACATTGTTTCTTAGACTGTGGTGATTTGTTAACCCTAAAAACACACATTTTCTGTCGTCATCTCTTCACTCGCCCATTGCTTTACACGTCGTGTTTTCGCTTGCGTTTTCACAGATTTTGCCCACGGTTTGGGGTATAGTCTGGTGCCGTCACAATTACGTATCTGGACGTTGATTTCCATAGGTGCTGTCCGTCTATAGGTTCTTTGTGTTTGTGGTTGAGAGGATCAGAATCTCCTGCATTACGGACTTAAGTTCTCATGTTCACACATGTGTAAATGTATAGTTACACACAGTATAAGACCATAGTCAGTAGTTCATGTTTCCAAACATGGCTTGCACCGCGTTCACACTTTGACCTTTCGCATTTCCTCAAAGCAATGCAATGCAAAGGTCTACATTGATGGATTTATAAGATCGGTTAAAATATTTTACAGATTATGTGGTTTATATCACCTCAGGAATGAAAACAACATTTATCGTTTATGTATTTACATTCCAACTGATCATACGACGACAACTTGTAACAATATTTTGAACTTTTTCCTGACCCCTGCTTGATAAACAGCTTTTCGAAATGCACAACACTCGTGTTCAAAGCTACCGTTTTCTATGCAAAAAAAATCGAGTTATTTGTATGAGTAAATGTTTAAATGGTTAATGTTTGTCTTTATGCTGCGACACTGCGTTATGCGAAAAATGTATACACTACCAAGCCTGTTTTATATGACAAATAAAACCACCATTGCTCACTTCGACCGAGAAAATTACGGATTTTGTATTTGAAAGAGAACCTCGGAAACATGACGTTCTTTTCATGATCAAATTAAAATTGAAATGACCACAGGTCGGTTGCACAGCATGCTTTATCGACTTTCATTTTCAATTTCAACAAAAACTACTAATTTAAACACCCGGCGCATTCAGTTTCTTTTCAAATGAATGCTTCATTGAATCAGCATTCACAAGTCAAAAGGAATAATTCAATTTCACCAGTTTATAGCACACACTGGTCACATAAAGTCACTCAGCTTCACACAGGCCGCAAGTTTCGCTCGATTTTGTAAAAGGCAGTTTGAGCAGCATAAGCCTGTAATTGAATCTTTGTAATTTTGGAAGCCAATTCATAAATACCTCAGACAGTTTCGCTATTCCTATTGGTGGAGAGCGCGTCACGTGGGTGCGTATAAACCTTTGTTTATGACCGGTAAAACTTGTTGAAACCTGGGCGTGACACGCGAGCTTGCACCTGTGCTTATAAGACACTTTCTTCATTCCTATTGGTCGAAAGCAACGGCCGGGACAGTTGTGCCACATCACGCGATACGCCCGACGCCCACAGCATTCCCTTATAAGGAGTTGTTTACCCGAGGGCGGCGGAGGGCCTTTTTACCATTCCATAGCTGGAGGAGTGTTATGTTGAAAGAAATCATTGAACAATTATAATTGTTGCATTTATTTTAATTTTTGACCATGTCTTATTTTGAGGAAAATAAAGTATTTTTGATTTCAATGGCCCAATTTCACACTTCTTAATAATTTAATGCCCAGCAAAAAATAGCAGGATACTAAACACAAATTGTACAAGTGTCATGGTATTTTGGCTGGTAACCCTGTTCTGGAGAGCGTGTTCTTTTGAGTAGCTTCTTTTTGGGGGTGTTAAGCAGCTCCATGAAATTTGGATCATGAAGACCATTTTGCACAGTCGGTTGCGCGGATACCTAGGTGATAATGATATAAACCGTATTCCTTAAAAAGAACTCGCTTCACTTTTGTGTAGCCGACATCGCGTGGCGACCGACCCCCCCCCCCCCCCCCCCCCCCACCTTCCGTAGGCATACACGCTCGTGATGGTCTAATCCATACGGCCAAGATTAAGCAAAATTTAATGCAAACTGGTACGGAGCCATGGAAGTGTCATCCGACATGTTGACATTATCACATAATTTATCTCGGGATGACGACATCCTGAAGATGTCGTCTTCAAAATATATTTAATCTTGATTGGCTCTAATGTCGAGATTATGCTAGCACTAGATATCGACTCCCGGAGTTTATTCATCATGGACATGTTACATCCCAAAAGTGTTGAGAACCCAATATAAATTTTCGTGTGAAGGCAACCCAACAGTTTTCAAGATTGTCGTCGTCCCGTTTATTTTTACTTTACTTTAATTCTTCGAAATAAAACTATAAAGTAAGCAAAGGCCGTCCAGGGAAGGGCAAAAGTAAAAAAAAAAAAAAAAAAAAGGTGTGCCCTCCCAGACCTAGGTCATAAAAAGTTCACGTTTGTCCTCATCCTGCAGTAATATATCTTAGAATCTCAACAATTACACTGTTAAAGAGAGCTCCGTACAATATGGCGTTACATCGACAGTAGCAAGTGGAGCATTTTTTAACGTTCTCTGCACTTGATCGCATGAATTTAATCTGATTAAAATAACATTTTCCCTTAGAATACGCTCGATAAACATATAAGTTTGAGTAGCTAGTGCATGGTCGTTTAATCGCTGGATTTTTATTTACATAGACAGGTCCGCTGACTCAAGAGAACTCCCCATTGACTCGTACACGAGTGGGTCCGCCACTGGAATAATAACCCGTTTTTTAATAACCCGTTTTTATATAGCGCTTTTCACACCCGGAGGGCGTCCCAAAGCGCTTCACATTATTACCCCTCGTCACTGGGCCTTAAATCACTCCTTAAACCACCTCAGCTCCCTGGTGGGGAGTATACAGCCTTGTGCAACATTAATATGGGCTACTCGGCTAAATCAATCACAAGAACCATATCTGCCCTCACAGGTACCCATTTACCCCTGGGTGGAAAGAAGCAATTATAGTTAAGTGTCTTGCTCAGGGACACAAGTGTCACGACCGGGATTCGAACCCATACTCTGATGAACAGAAACACCAGAGCTTGAGTTCGGTGTTCTTATCCACTCGGCCACGACACCCTACATGGAATGGTCTATTACAATCTCTAGATCTGGGAGACTGTGTGATTGCTGTCACTATTGTATCCCTCGGTTGGCCTATATTGAGATAATCATTGCCAGTTGTCAAATTAATGTATGGTTTCAGTGTAACGTCCAAAATGGACCCTTCCGCACTTGATCGAATACGTTGGCCATGAAAATGTTGTGAATTTTTGGCCGAATCCGAATTGGCGGCTAAGGCTTCGGCTGTTGCTAAGTGTGTTGCTTAGGACGTCCTATACCTCAACGCATGATGACGCGGAAATAATATAGCCGTAGCCGGAGCTGTAGCCGCCGATTTGGACACGGGCCTTATACTGAATGCCGTGACAAAAGATCTACTCACAAGCAAAGTATAAGCACCAATCTAGATCTTACCTGTGCATTATACATGAGTCAGTGTTCTGCCATCCGCATGGTACCCTGTGCGCCTCTGTCCGAAATGCAGTGATTTGGCGGTTTCGAGTTACAAGCATTCTGTCAATAACAACAAAAATTAACAAGTTAAAATAACACATTATTGAAAAAAATATATATACAAAAACTAATAACATTTTTTTATATATAATCTGCTGCACTGGTTTTAGCTTTTAGGTGTATAGCTGGCAGGTGGACCATCTTACTGGTACGATAAAGTTTTCCAAGTTCGCCTTTGTTGAACTTTTCAAGTCTGTATGGCCTATGATCTTCCCGTCAAGTGAAACTCGGCAACTCCCACAAGGGGAATAACAACACCAAGCTGGTAGCGCCCAATCTCTCTCATGCAAACATTTGTTTAACGTCTATGATAATGAGTTGCACAAATCAATAAATTAATTGTGATTCAGTATAAATAGACGCCAGTATTCACTCATGTCAATGTGAAATCAACGGTTATCTTGGCAAGATTCGAACCAACAATGTCCAGCAGTCTAACCATTGGTGTTCTGTTGTTATGACTAAATACTTAATAATAATAATAATAATAATAATAATAATAATAATAACGACGACGACGACGACGACGACGACGACGACGACGACAACGACGACGACGACAACAATAATAATAATAATCATAATCATAATCATAATCATAATCATAATCATAATCATAATCATAATCATACTCATAATCATAATCATAATCATAATCATAATCATACTCATAATCATACTCATACTCATAATCATACTCATAATCATAATCATACTCATAATCATACTCATACTCATAATCATACTCATAATCATAATCATAATCATAATCATACTCATACTCATACTCATAATCATACTCATAATCATAATCATAATCATACTCATACTCATAATCATAATCATAATCATACTCATACTCATAATCATAATCATAATCATAATCATAATCATAATCATACTCATACTCATAATCATACTCATAATCATAATCATAATCATAATCATACTCATAATCATAATCATAAATGCTCAGATTTTACATCCTTTGAGCATATGGACCTTACAGTCAACTCTGCAAGTAAGTCATTGAGATTAGTTGTCATCTATAGACCTCCTCCCTCCAAAAACAATACTACGGCCTCAATGTTTTTGAACGAATTCTCAACACTGATTGAACGCTTGTCTGTGATTGCAACCAGTATGCTACTCACTGGAGATTTCAATATCCACGTTGATGATACCAATGATACAGTTGCAAAGAAGTTTCTAGATATGCTTGTTTCAGCTGATCTTCGTCAACTTGTTACGGGCTCCACACATAGACATGGTCACACACTTGATTTGCTCATTACTCGTCAGGCAGATGATACTGTACATCATATCGAGTTGGATCATAGTTTACCATCAGATCATGCAGCAGTTATGATGACAGTGGAAATCTCCAAGCCAGACTGTACACGACTATCCATTACCTCTCGTAATCTACGGAACATCAACTTGGAAGATTTCCGACATGACATTGAAATGTCACCACTAACTACTGACCCATGCACCAATTTAGATGATTTAGTCGATCAGTATGACAACACCTTGCGTAGTCTGATGGATAAACATGTGCCTGAAACCACTCGCACCATCACACTTCGCCCTCACACACCTTGGTACTCTGACATCCTTCGTTCATCTAAACGTGTAAAACGCCGACACGAACGTAAATGGAAAAAATCTGGACTTGAGATTGATCGTCAAGTGTTTCGGGAGAGCTGTAACACCTACCGCCATATACTACAAAGCGCTAAAACTAACTATCATAGTAATCAGATCGCACAATGTGACTCTCGAAAGCTTTTTCGTATGGTGTCCAACATGACAGGTAGTTCAGCACGGGTTCTTCCGACTGTACCTGAACACGACTTAGTAAATCAGTTTGCCAATTTTGTTCACTGGCAAGATCAAAGACATAAGATACAGTCTAGACCATACCACAGCCACACCCATCTCAGTCAACATTGATAAGTCTTGTACGAGCAGGTTTGGTACATTCACTTCAATCTCCATGGATGCTGTAAGAAGAATCATCATGGGTACATCAAACAAGTCCTGTTTGTTGGATCCTCTCCCTACATCCTTGTTGAAGAACTGTATTGATGAAATACTACCTGTTGTTACTAACATCGTCAATCTCTCCCTAATGCAAGGCTACATTCCCCGGTTGATGAAGTCAGCCATAATAACTCCGGTTATTAAGAAAGCCAATCTTGATTCCGAAGGTTTGCACAATTACCGGCCAATTTCTAACATACCCTTCATCACCAAAGTCCTGGAACATGCTGCTTCATCACAGTTAATGTCGTATATTGAGGAAAACAGTCTTCATAGCAAAATCCAGTCAGCATATAGGCATCATCACAGCACTGAGACAGCTATGTTGAAGGTACACAATGATCTACTCCGAGCTGTGGATAACAACAAGGAAATAGTACTTGTGCTACTCGATTTATCTGCTGCCTTCGATACCATCGACCACAAGTTGTTGCTAAAACGTTTTGCAGATAGATATGGTGTATCTGATGTTGCACTCAAGTGGTGTTCCTCATATCTCTCTGAGCGTGGACAATCTGTTGCCATCGGTGAGTCTGTGTCAGAACAGCATCCACTTACCTATGGCATACCACAGGGCTCAGTCATTGGCCCCAAGCAATTCACTTTGTACACTGCTCCAATTGATGATATTTTAGCTGCACATGGCATTGAAGGCATGGTCTACGCAGATGACACGCAGCTTTACACGTTTTTTGATCCATCAACACGAGACACTGCACTTGCTTGTGTGGAAGCATGTATTGCTGATATTAGAGCATGGACAATTGCAAACAAGCTCATGCTGAATGACTCAAAAACGGAGATCGTTCATTTGTCATCCCGCTTCCGCACGACACAACCTTTACGACCGCTGAAAATTGGACTTTCATACATCGAACCCGTGCCACAAGTACGTATTCTTGGTACTATGGCTGACCGTCACCTCACAATGTCACGCCATGTAAATATGGTGTCCCGGAATGCTACATATTCGATTAGAAAGATCGGTCAACTACGCAAGTTTCTGAACCGTGGTACAACTGAGATACTTGTACATGCTTTTATTTCTTCTAAGCTAGACTATTGCAACAGCCTATTACATGGATTGCCTCACTTTGAACTTGCTAAGCTGCAGCGTGTCCAAAACACAGCTGCTAAGCTCGTTGTCCGTGCCAAAAAACACGACCATGTTAAACCCATTCTACACAATCTCCACTGGCTCCCAATTCGCAAACGCATACTGTTCAAATCACTCTTGATGGTCTACAAGTCCCTTAACTACATGGCACCTGTTTACATTAGGAATCTCCTCAATCCATATGCCCCTACCCGCTCCTTGAGATCCAGTGCCAAAGGATTACTGACAATTCCACAAGCATCCCGTACATCACTGTCCTCCTATGGGGACAGAGCTTTCTCCATTGCAGCTCCAAAAGAATGGAATAAACTCCCCGATGACATTAAATTTGCAAAATCACTAAACCATTTTAAGAAGGCTCTGAAAACCTATCTTTTTAAATTGTCATTTGTTTAAATAATTTATATTGTGATCATAGTTGTCAAGTGTTTAGTTGTATTGTCACCTTTCGAGATTACCCAAATTGTGTATATTTTTAATCACTCCTGACTGGCTCGGGTTTTTATGTTTTATTTTAATTGTTAGTTATTCTTAAATTCATTCATATTGTTATTGTAGTTTCAAATCGTTTTCTGTTTAAATCATTTTAATATTTTTTCTTTTCTTGTTACAGCGCTTTGGGGTCGTTAGGGCGTAAAGCGCTTTATAAATGTTACCATTATTATTATTATTATTATTAATCATAATCATAATCATAATCATAATCATAATCATAATCATAATCATAATCATAATCATACTCATACTCATAATCATACTCATAATCATAATCATAATCATAATCATAATCATAATCATAATCATAATCATAATCATAATCATAATCATAATCATAACAGCAAGAAAAAAGGTTGCTGGCAGTGTAAGCACAGTGTAATCCACCATAATCATAAAAACCGATTACACATTTTGCATGACATCGATTAAAACAAAAATACTTAAAAACGCTCACGAGCGATAATCTGCAAACGGGAAATTAGTTCCAACTATTTCTCATCAAATGTATGTCCTTTCATACAGAAATATTTCAAGAAATGTTTTCAACTATCATCATCACTAGACCGTGTAACTTGTATGTAAATCTGTGATGTTTGACGCGAGTTTTTTTCTTACCAATCCTGTAGTGTTCCTTTAACATTCGTTATTAAGTTTTCCCACAAAACATTAGAACACAACTTTTGCCTCTGAAACCACTAATACCCCATCGCACCGAACCCGTCCTCATCCCCACTACGTTCTGGAAAAAAAGTATTCATGTAGTATCGGTGCCAGACGTTGTTTTTCACACGATCCCTCGCTCGCTCCTTCCTGGCCGCACACATTACTACATTATCGTCTTAATACAAGACTGCATTTTCAGAACGTAGTGAGAACGAGTTCGGTGTGAAGGTTTTTTGTTTAGTTTTTTTTTAAAGTTTTGTTTGATGCAAGTTCGCTCCAAACAAGGCTAAAACCATAGATATAGGGCTATAACAATGATTGAATATGAAAAAACTCGGGAGAGCTGAAGGTGGGAATTGATATTCCTCTAATAAAAATCAGTCTAGATTTTGATTTAGCGAAACATGCACCATGCAAGGAGTTCAAAAGAAATTCAAGAATTAGGGTTTTGAGAAATGTTTTGGTCCGAATAGAAGACAAACTTACGGTTGGTCATGTTCACACACTCCCGTATGAAGACCCACTGGTATGTGGGTAGCAGGAACACATAGGGCAGTTGCATTCTCGTAACTGTCCTGTCCAAAGCTCCCCCCGAAGGCCGCGAAGGCGAGCAGGACCACCGCGTAGTACCAAGCCATGATCCGCTACTCATGGAAGATCCAACCTCTATGGAAACATTCCGGCATCACGCAGACTTATATTTAGGGGAGTCCTCCCGGGCACAACTTCAAAAAGCATGTATAAGCACAACAACTAGCTAAGCACAAAATAATATTGCTTAACAGAAACAGGTTACCGGCCCAAAATGATATTAAATTGTACATTGTTGAGACTGGTGCCCCATTCATTTTTCTCGCTTAGCAAATAATTTTTGTTCAAGCAATATTTGCTGCTTTATAAAATTGCACCCCGATCTTTATCTATCTTATTTTGTAATGTTAAGAAGCTAGTGAATAGTCTGTTTACTTAACATTGTCTACACGATACTGGATGGTTTTGTGGACAAATCATCCTCAAAAGATGTTTTTGTTTGTGAAAGTTTAACATTCTCTTTTCCTCCACTATGATGTGCTTGGAATTTGGAAAATTAAACATAATCAAAAAGGTCATCCCTTCTTTTGATGAAATCTTTATTGTGGAAATGAAAGTATGGGGTGGCCTTTACTCGATAGGTTTCACCCGATCTCGTAGTATCTCGTACACAACACGATATAAAACATTAATTGTTTTGAAATCAATGTTCGCATACCGGCAATATAGGTCAACGTCGGGACAATGGGCGTTGCCAAAATTCTAATATACAGATAGATAACATTCCAAAATGTAAAAGATTACAACACAATCGGATGATTAAGTTGCCTCCAAATTGTACAATAAAATAATACCAAACTCAACGTGAAATAACATAATAAACATAAAGCAATTTATTACTGAAATAGTGGACACTGTTGGTAATTACTCAAAATAATTATTATCATAAAACCTTTCTAGTTTTTTTTTTTTTTTTTTTAATGCATATGTTGAGATACACCAACTGTAAAGACTATGCGATTGACAATTTTATTACCAACAGTGTCCAACAGGATGCTCGGGGCATGCGGTGTGATATTTCAATGCACGATGACTGGTTCGTGTGCCTTACCTACGTGTTAATATTGTGGTAGAAATTCAAAACTTGGTAAGGCCAGACGTTTCGATCCTAGAGTGTTTCTCTCGAAGGCATGACGTAAGTGTAACATGAGTCGTCAGGTGGAAATGCATAAATAGCGCGTCAGAAAGCACACATCAAGGGGCGAGCATGGGGTTTGGGTTGGAGGGTGGTGGGGGGGGGGGGGGGGGCTGGTGTGACCACAAGAAGATAGAGACACAAAGGGACAGATCAAAAGTGGGAAGGAGAAAAAGTAGTTAATTGTTAATGAGGCTTGAATCTAAACGGGGAATCTGTGGGGAAACGAAAAAGGCATATACATATATAGACAGAAAAGAAGGCATATATAGACAGAGGTTTGTTAGTCATTTCGTTAATTGGATGATCAGACAATGAAGAAGAATGGACTGAAGTCGCCGTATCCACAGTTTCTCCTTGATATTACAATGACACTTGAAGCTGGACAAGGATGTTCGAGCGAGTACGTCGTAACTACGCATGTACGGAGCTGGTATAAATGGTGACCCGTGATCGGATCAAGGGGTCGACTAATATTATGTGGGCACTCGAACTTTCTCCTGGTTGGAAGACGACAACGGAACAGGGCCCAATTTCATGGCTCTACATGTACTTACCGTAAGCACAGAATCGGCGCTTACGGGAGCAGGGAATTATGTGCTTACGGCAAGCGTATTTCACGGATAAGCGGCGATTTTGGGGGTTCTGTACGTGCGTACTCCACGTTACTAGGTGTTCTATGCTTACAAAGTTAGCGCAGAAATTCGGCGTTTGTACGTAAGCGGGGAATCTTAATCTTAAGCGCAGAATTTGGCGGTAATAAGCAGAGCCATGAGATTGGGCCCCGATCACGCTGTGATGGTGTCAAATGCGGGAACAAATGGCACTCTTGGCCATCCTATCGGTAACGGCTAAAAAACAATCACACACAAACTAACTTTTTATCACTCTCCCCCCACAAAAACACCGTTTAATTAATACAGCGAATAATGCCTTTGCCACCCGCTCATCGTACGACAAAACACTTCTTCACATCAGTAAAACTAAATCAGGCACGGGAGACCATGCCTCTCAAGCCGCTGCTCCGCCCGGCTCTGGAATTCCCTTCCCCGTATCATCCGGGAAGCCATCACACTGGAACGGTTCAAAAATATTCTCAAAACCCATTTATTTGTTTAATCTGGTCATTTTTTGTTTGTGCTTGTACTGTTTTTTTTTGTATCTTTGTCTTTGCATTGTGTGTTCCTTTGTATATTGTAAAGCGCTCCGTTCTTTGTGGGGCGCTATATAAATGCTTTCATTATTATTATTATTATATTAAATCAATGGGTAATCATGGTAATCAAGTTACTTTGGACTGTGCAAATCTGGATATAAAAAAAACGCTTGTTGTGAAATGAATTGTTTATGGTTGTAAAGATGTTTTTTTAACTCAGTAAAATAAAATATAGACAAACATGCCTCAAAATGCGTGGTTCACCGTCCGCCGTTTGTACAACCGAATTTTTGGAAAAGAAATTAAATTAATTAATTAATTAAACAACAAACGTTTTTTAAAGCCACAGTAACAACCGAATCCAAGGCAACGTGTCCGTTTAAATGGTCCAAAGTCAGTTAACATTTTATTTACACTAAGTTACAATGTACCGTATAAATTCTGGAATCAGCTAATTCTACAAAGTATGTACATGTAGTATTTAATTTAATACATACAATGTACTTTGTAACATTTTAATTGGAATGTTTAGTCTTTCCTTATTTTGTTTGTTACAAATAGTTCTGTTTGTATAAAATAAAACATCGGGCAACTTAACTTGAAAAACAAACACTTGTTATAAAAATATAACATCTTATAAATTGGATTATGTATACAAAATGTAAAAAAATATATATATAAACGTTATCATCATTTTACACATGAAATATTAAAGTCACGGCAAGTTTTAAATTGTCAAAATGCAGTTGTGATTGTCGATAGGAAATACTACTCGACAATAAACAAAACCGATCTCAACACTTGTTTAAAAAACAGCATGGATAAAATTTAAAAATTTCAAAAATATAAAATATAAAATTTCAAAATATGGTGTAAAAATACCCTTGCAAAAATAACAAATACTATATTTTCCCTCTTAAGTTGACTTGTTATCATTCTAACATAACATTTCGAAAAGGGATCCTTAAAACAGGATACCTTTGAGTGCAGCAGTGTATAAAATTCCTCAATTTAAACATAAAAACAAAACTATTATCAAACATTGCATAATTCATTTAATATATGTATCTGCACGTTTTCCAACTTCCTATCTTTGGTTACAAATCCACCATTTTATAGTACCTGTGTTGATTTCTGTAAAATCACCAGCACATTTAATTTTTTGGTTTGAAACAAAGAGCAATACAGCAGTCGCCAATGACGCTTTTATTCTTTTTGGAAAGACTTGCGGCAAATTTCAAAATATGGTCTTCAACAGACTCTCAGCTCGCCCACACTGGCAAAATGAAAAAGATCCAAAAATACAATGTGCGCTATTTGCAATGATGGTTTGAGGCCAAAAAGTCACCGAATTTAAATTTCATTTCCAGTTGGGAAAACCGTTTTGGTAGACTTTGTTGGGGGACCACCAGCTCCGAAGAACTTGATGCAATAATTGAACAGCTCCTTTTAAAGACACTGTGTACACATTTGGTAATTGTCAAAGACCAGTCTTCTCACTTGGTGTATCTGAACATATGCACAAAATAACAACCCTGTGGAAATTTGAACTCAATTGTTGGTCGAAGTTGTCAGATAATAACGAAAGAAAAAATACCCTTGTCACACGAAGTTGTGTGCTTTCAGATGCTTGATTTCGAGACCTCAAGTTCTAAATCTGAGGTCTCAAAATAAAATTCAAATAATATTTTAGTGGGAAATTACTTCTTTGCTCGAAAACTACGTTACTTCAGAGGGAGCCGTTTCACACAATGTATTATACTATCAACATCTCTCCATTGCTTGTTACCAAGTAACTTTTTATGCTAATAATTATTTTGACTAATTACCAATAGTGTCCAGTGCCTTACATTGATGCCCACATGATATGAGTGTACGCATGGTATGGATCTGAGAAATTGACATTGATGCAGGATGAGAAAACAAGGGTAACAAGTTTCGAGCTTTGATGTTGGGAGGTGAATGCTAACCATCAAATGGCAAGACCATACAACTAACATCAGTTTTCACAACCTAAAAAGCTTAGTTAACATCATACCTAAGAAGAAGCTGGAGTTTTTAGGGCATATTGCAAGGATGGACAGGGGAAATCTTGAGAAGTTGAGCAGCAGTGCATGGAATTCAGGACGTTTTGTTGCTGGTTGCGCTGAAAGAGGAAGACGAAAGCCAGATGGACTGACAACATTTGTGGACAGAGAGGCTTGGAGAGAGTTCTTTACTCGGACCACCACAGGAGGGCGGATGCGCTAATGGACTTAAGATATATAGAGAGAGAGACAGCTGTGGGGTCTCTTGAGATGAAGTGCATGCCATTTAGATGGCGATTTTTAGCCCTGTCATAGTCCGTTAATAATTATTACCAGCTTTTTTGGACTTTCTCCCTGATAATTTACGCACCAGAGGTGATGAATTGACCTGCAAACATGAACTGCCTCCTCCTCCATCCACAGTAGTGTCTCCCCCCTGATTCTTGTTCCTTCTCTCCATTGAATCGTAAATCTAAAACAATAACAATTATAAACAATCCATCAGGACTTGCGCTTAACGACACTGGACACTGGTAATCTCCAAAGACCAGTAGTCTCACTGGTGTATTCCAACATATGCATAACATAACGAATCTGGGAAAATGTAGACTCAATATAATTGGTCATCGAAATTGCGAGAGAATAATGAATGAAAAAACACCCTTGTTGCACAAAATGTGTGTGCTTTCGCCTCAGCCTAATATAGCTTCAGTCCTGAAGTCTTTTATTAAAGTGAAAAAAGTCTCTTTCTCAAAAACTATGTTACATGTACATCAGAGGGAGTTTTTTCTCACACTGTTTTATACTATCAACAGCTCTCCATTGCTCGTTGCCAAGTCAGTTTTAATGCTAACATTAACAATCATTTTGAGTAATTACCAATAGTGTCCAGTGCCTTCATAGGGATTGTATAATATTTGGTAATTGAACCCGTCTTTTGACGATCCTTTTCAGGGAGGGGGGGGGGGGCATGCCAGTCAGAAGTCAGAAGCCATTCAATGCAATTATAAAAGTTGATTCCCCTTAAGGCCATCCCTCTGCTGCTGCTTTCCAGGTTGTATCTTTAGCTTGTGTGCGATCCCCGGCGTTATGTGCCAGCTACAGGCCGCTAACAAAAGGGCTAGGAAGCTTGGCATGTTATTCCAGGGGTTACAAGTTAACAACATGCTCCAAGCAATTGTACTTTGTTCAACCCCAAAGTTTCAAATGGAAACAATAACATACCTGTTCTTCTAGGGAACTGAATCGTGCCTCGAGTGCTTTGCCTAGTCTCTTCCCTTCAAAGTAGTTCTTCATGCTGTATGACAAACTCCCCAGTCTGTACCAAGAGATAAGAAAAAAAATTAGTTCACTGAGAAAATGTTAAGCTTGAGCTTTAAACATTCACAGGTTTGTATATCTCATGTCTATACAAGGTCACTAACAGTGCAGTACAAATGTTATACATGTACATGTGCTTTAAAGACACTGGACACTATTGGTAATTGTCAAAGACCAGTCTTCTCACTTGGTGTATCTCATGCATAAAACAACAAACCTGTGAAAAATCAAATCAAAATCAAATCAAATCAAATCAAATCAACATCGAATCAATCAAATCTGAGCTCAATCGGTTGTAGAAGTTGCTAAATAATGACAGAAAAACACCCTTGTCACCTGAAGTGTGTGCTTTAAGATCAGATGCTTGATTTCGAGACCTCAAAAATTCTAAATCTGAGGTCTAGAAACCAAATTCGGGGAAATTTACTTCTTTCTCGAGAACCACGTTACTTAAGGGAGGGAGCCGTTTCTCACAATGTTTTATCCTTTCAACAGCTCTCCACTACTCTTTACCAAGTAAGATTTTATGCTAATAAATTTTTGAGTAATTACAAATAGTGTCCACTGCCTTAAAGTGTCTTGCTCATTGGCTTAAGTTTCATTACTGGGATTCAAACCCACACTCTGTTGCTGATGACAACACCAGAGCTTGGGTCCTGTGAACCACTCGGCCACGATCGACTGGCTTCTAGATCCATGATGACTTACTTTTCCTCGGTCATCTTTAACCGCTTCACCAGGTCCTCGTTGGTCTTTTCCTTCTTCTGGGCGAGGTAGTCCTCCCCTTTAATCACTTCCCAAGTTGAGATCTCAATCTCTTCGTTAAGTCCAAGGTCTTTCTCTACAAAGAGAGTAAAAAGGCAATGAATGGTGAGGTATATGTACTTGCCAGGTAAATTATGTTCTTTTGAGAACTTGTCTTGCTTATAGTCTACCACCGCAGGGTAGATTTTTCGAGATTCAGGAGAATTCTCAGTTCTGAGAAGAACTGTCCTGCTTTTTAACTACTACCTGGTTGGCGGCAGGCAGAAAATCGGCCGGGACTACTACATGTACATTAGTTTCAGTGGATCGAAGTGAGCTCTTTATAATTTGGTTTATCTTTTCGACTAGCTTGCTCTAGTCATAGTCACCAGGAACTATGTTACTTCGTCTTATGAACCGAGGCAGGCTGTTGTAAAGCAACATACAGAGAGCCTGGTATCCTTCAATCAACACCAACAGGCTTAAATATTTTTAGCAGTGGCCTCCATCCTTACATGTCCTCTCCTCCTAGGTCACTCCAAATTACTTTGTTTGAAATTACAATCATAACAGTGTATCCAGCACTTTAAAGGCACTGGACACTATGGTAATTGTAACTACTCAAAATAAATGTTACCATTGGTAAGGAGCACAAAGAGCTGTTGATAGTAAAACAAATTATTGTGAGAAACAGCTCCCTCTGAAGTACATATTTGGCAGGTAATTTCTCACTCAAATACTAAAATACTTCAGGCCTGAAGCATTTTTTTAGGAATCCGAAAGCACAAAAATGCACTTTCATATTTCTCTAGCAACTTCGATGACTAATAAAAAGTCAACATTTTCACAGATTTTTAATTGTATGCATATGTTGGGATACACCTTTTAAGGGGATGCTCTAGAGCAAGCTAGTCGAAACATTGAGCGGTAGTGAACATCAACAAAGTTCCACAAGCTAAAGAAGTAGTCCCAGCCAATTTTCTACCTTCCGCCTGGGTGGTAGTTTAAAAGCAGGACAGTTCCTTTAAGAAGTCTCCCGAAATCCGAAAATGTACTCAGCAGTAGTAGAATAAATAGAAATACAGTTCTCTAAAGAACAAACTCTACCTGGCAAGTAGACACAAAAATGGTGTTACGGCATACCAAATATTTCATTAATATTTATCATTATAGGGAAAATCGTCAACTTACTCATCAAATTGTCTGACCGATACAACTCTTTCCTACATGGACAGCATTTACTCCATGCCCAGCGGATCACTTGGTAGACATGAACCACGATGATAAACGGTGGGATGACGAAAGGCTGTCGATAGTATTCCTCGACGAGTTGATAACGTTGGAACTTCCAGAAAATATCCGTTTTCTCATGGACACGTGTAAATGTGTTACTTTGGGTAAGAAGAAAAAAAATTACAAAACCCCCTAATAATGTTTAAAACAAAAATAAAAATAAAAAATTTATGCAAGTTCGCCCAAAACAAAGCTTAAAGCCATTCTACATGTAGATATAGGGCTACAAGGAAGAAAACATATAGAAGCAGAAAGTCAGTGGAGCTGAAGGTAGGAATTGATATTCCTCTTAAAAGATGGAAGATCATAGGATGAAGGGAAACATGCACCAGGCAAGGAGTTCCAAAGAGTTGCAGTACGAGGGAAAAAGCTACTGGAGTACATGTAGCTCCTTGATCTACATCTTGACACAGCCACAGTATAAGGATGAGAGCAAGCAGAAAGCCTGGTCTCGCGCTCAAACACCCTGACACGAGGAACAAGGTTGGATAGACTGGTGGAACATTTACCATGGAAATATCTGTAAAACAGGCAGAGGCTGGCTACAGACCTTCGGTGAGAAAAACAAAAAGTGCTTACTTTAACATCGCAATGAGGAGATTCAAGAGGAGTATGTTGCTTAAGAAGAGATAGATTGCCAGGACGATGACACCAAACCAAGAATGGCGCGGACACAATTCCATGTCACCAACTATCTCTTCCTTAGTGTCGACACAATCCATTTCTTCCCCTTGTTATTTTAAAGAAAAGAAAACATGGTTGTTATAATTTTTAAATTTTGTACATAGCGCTTTACACACATGAGGGCCGCTCAAAGCACTTCCAACATTATTACCCATTTTTCGCTGGGTCATTTAATTAATTCCTTAAAGACACTGGACACTTTTGGTAATTACTCAAAATAATTATTAGCATAAAATCTTTCTTGGTAACGAGTAATAGGGAGCTGTTGATAGTCTAAAACATTGTGAGAAACGGCCCCCTTTTGCCGTGAAGTAGTTTTCGAGAAAGAAGTAATTTTCCAACAATTTGATTTCGAGACCTCAGATTTAGAATTTGAGGTTGTGAAAACAAGGATATGAAAGCACACAACTTTGAGTGACAAGGGTTTACTTTCATTATTATCTCGCAACTTCGACGACCGCTTGAACTCAAATTTCACAGAGAAAACAGCAAGTCATAAGACTGTGAAAGTGTAAGACAATGTCTTTAAACAATTTCAGCTCCCTATAGGGAGTATACAGTGCGTGCAACATTATGCGCTACTATATAGGCAACTTACTGTCCATTTCGTCAAAGAACAACTCTCCATACAGCTGGAAGTAGGACCTAAAGAAAACACTTTTCGCAATCTTCAGAGGGTCCTCAGTGTTGGGAAAGAGGATGGACTGGCAGGCTACTCCATAGGACACCATGAACACGAGCAGGATACAGATGAATATGGACAAATCCACCATCTATTGCAAGATAATAACGGAACATCTTAGGTGGCTAACTCATCTGAAGGCACTCCGACATTAACCAGAATTCACAAATACCTAAGACAGTTTATCTATTCTGATTGGTTGAGAGTTTGTCACTCGGGTGTGTTTAAACCGCTGATAAAGACATGACCAAAAGTGTTTCAACATAATGTAGTGTGACTCGCGAGCTTGCACCTGTGCTTATAAGACAGTTTAGTCATTCCTATTGGTCGAGAGAAACGGCTGGAACACCTCTGCCACATCACACGAGATCTCCTATTAAGGAACTTTTACCAGAGGGCCTTACCATTTCATAGCTGAAGGGGTGTTTTGTTGAAAGAAATCATTGAACAATTATAGTTTCGTTTTTTACTTCTGGACCAAAAAGTTTTGATGTTCTTTGACCGAAAAGGTATTTATGAAGGGGAATAAAAATGTGCTTGGCTGGTATTAAACACTCTGTTTAAAACTGGTTGCAGTCTGGATGCTGATAATTACCCTCGCATCCAGCTCAGGTAATTATTCCATCCTGACTTCAACCGGTATTAAACCGGTTTAAATTATTTATTCCCTTATTATTGAGCAGCAAAGGGAGAAACAACAGCAGCTTATATGGGATTTGAGGCATTGATTTGGTTTTCGATCACACCACGTGTGTGTTTAGCTGCCAGGTAAGTTTTGTTCTTTAGGGAACGGTCTTGCTATTCTATCACCTAGAGTATAGTTTCACATTTCGGGAGACTTCTATGTTCAGAAAAAGCTGTCCTGTTTTTATCTACTCCCTTTGGCGGAAGGCAGCATAGGTCCACAACTTTACTAGCTCTATCGGAAAATACACATCTGCTTTCTCTGCTGCGAAACTGCTATCTGATCGCATATTCTAAAACTGCAGTCTATGGTTTAAAACTGTGGCCAATCAAACCATAAATCAAGGAGAGCCAGGGACTCCCAACAGAATAACTGGGTCTAAAGTTTAGTTGGCAGCCAACTCAAGTATATTAAAAGCTTATGGGAAACAGGGGAGTTTGCCCTCAAACATATAATAATAATATAACTAAACAAAATTACAAGTCAAAGACATACATTTGTCCACATGTCCAAACTACGTGAAACACCCATTATTGAAAGCAGACCCGAGTTTGTGACAAGCCATCAGGTTCATCATTACACTCACCAGTTTTGACATGCAAGAGCAACCTTAAACAACATCTTTCTTTATCACTAGTGCAAATTTAATATCTATTAAATCGTTGCAGTACCCGCTCTGCCTAAACATAAATTGTAGGAATCGAACTGCCTCTAGCTACCGGGCAATCTCGCTGGTCCAGTTGGTATGATACTGCAAAGGTCGTGGGTTTGAAACCCACCCGAGTAATATGCCTGTAACTTTTTTTTCTCTCTCAGAACTCATGAAAGTATACTTGTATGTATTAAGTTTGTGCTACACACATCAGTGTATGTAAAAAAACCCAAAATTAATATTCTTTATCCCCGACGCAAATTTAACATTTATTATAACATCTTTCTTATCATTAATGACTGTGATAGACCAAACTGTGAGGAAAAATATAAAACAATCGAATCAAATTTTTAAAAATGTACCAAAGAGTTTATTACCATTCTTATGAGCATGATGAGCTTGGGCCCGAGTAGCTTGCTAGCCGAGCAGATGTGAAGGATCCTCAAGTAGAACACGATAAGATCGAGCGCTAACACGATGCGCGCTGCTTCCAGGGTGACGGGATGGAATCGCAGACCGATGCCGATGGCGAACATTAGAAGTGAGACAAGATCCACAGAGTTCCAGTATCCAAACAGCCAGGATTTGAAGCAGTTGTATAGTGTACAGTAGTCCTGATTAAATAGCTGAGACATAGATAGTAATAACTAATAAGGGAATGAAAGCCGGCATGGTCGAATTGCTGTGTGATAAAGGCCCGAGCCGAAGCCTTTAACGCACGGCAACGACCCTTCAAGGTTTTAAACGGACGTTAAAGAACAAGCACTACTCTTTTATTCCCATTCATAAATGCCCTTTTGTTAAAAAACATTAAAAACATACAATTACAGACACTTTGACAGTTGAAAATTTGAGGTTTGAAATATTTTTTTCAAAAACTTTGTGAAAAGTCTGTTGCGCGTAGGTTGTGTGTACGCGCGCGCGCTTAGAAAAAGATTACACGCGCGCGCTTAGAAGTAGATTACGCGCTGTAACTAATAACTATGAATTGCGTTCCGCGTGATAATCTTGTGCGCCTGACACGTGGAAGCCAGCTGGTTATAAACACTGGTCATTATCAACCGTTTAAACACCCCCACGTGACGCGCTCTCCACCAATAGGAGTAGAGAAACTGTCTGGGGTGTTTATGAAAGTGTAATATTAATAATATCAATAATAATAATAATAACAGTTCTTATTAAGCACATAATACAAAAGAAGTCTCTAAGCGCTTGGGTGGGTGAACAGGTGTGTTTTTAGTTGCGATTTAAATTGTTCCAGGGTGGGGCAGTTTTTGATTTGGTGTGGTATATTGTTCCATGTTTCAGGAGCAGTAAATTGGAAGGCACGTTGACCGTATGATTTGGCGAGACTGGATGCGGAGTGAGAAGATCTTCGCGGCTGGAGCGAAGAGTCCATGATGGATGATATTTGCTGATTAATTTGCTTAATTTTGACAGCGCGAGGGCGCTATAAATAGTATTTTTATCACTTCCTGGGGTATACGCAACTTGCACTGCACAGATTAATAGGCGTTCTGTCACTTTTGTTGCGCCGTAGTTTCAATTTGCTTTAGAGGTGGATTATAACGACTCCTTTAAAAGTCTTATTGTCCGTGATGCATGGATTAGATGTCTGTGGTGGTAGGCCCTAATGTGTTCCAATCTTTAATAACTGTTTTGGGTATGAATGAATATACCCTCGGAAGTGATTGAGAGCGCCCTCACGCGGTCAAAAAGGGCCAGTCTTGGAGGTAAACTGGGGCCATTTCATGGGTGCATTTGTAGATCAAAAACTGTAAACCATCATCATAATCATCATCTTCCTACACTATGTAAAAACCTCATCTGGAGAATATTCACAAACTGGTTGAAGTACAAACTAGCAGATGCGGACAAAACTCTTGGCATACAAAAAGATCAGTACATGTACATATGTGCAAGCATAGAGTATGGTGCAAGTTGTACCTCATTTTGCAGTACAATGGCCACGGAAAGTATAAATCACAGTGAGTGAATGTATTAAAGGTAAAGGCAGTGGACACTAATGGTAATCCGTCAAAATAATTAGTAGCATAAAAACTTACTTGGTAACGATCAATGGAGAGCTGTTGATAGTATAAAACATTGTGAGAAACGGCTCCCTCTGAAGTATAACGTAGTTTTTCAGAAAGAAGTAATTTTCCACAAAAATATTTGAATTTGATTCCGAGACCTCAGAATTTGATGTCTCGAAATCAAGCATCTGAACGCACAGAACTTGTGCGACAATGATGTTTTTTCGTTCATTATTCTCTCGCAACTTGATCACCAATGGAATTAAAATTTTAATAAGTTTGTAATTTATGCCGCATATATGAGTTACACCAAGTGACACGAGTGAGAAGAATGTCTTTGACAACTACCAAAGGTGTCAAGTGCCTTTTAACTTTACTGGATGTTGGTTCAGGGGTATTTACCAATATGGCCCCTTTTAACTTTGGCTCTTACATGTCTTACAACAAAAATGGATCCTGTTGTTCAAATAAAACACTGCAAATTTGTTGTGGTCACATCATCAGGGGAATCCTCCAAAAGGGTAAAAAACACGTCCTTTCTTGTCTGGCAACTTACACCTGTTATCTCCATGTAATTGCTTTTTCAAACCACGGAATTTAAATGGATCAGGCGATAACAGTGTTTCTGCTGAATGCCCAAGCAGATTTTTCACAGGGTTATTTTCATGCATATATTTTTGGATACACCAAGTGAGAAAACTGTTGGACAGTTACAAAAGGTGTCCATGCCTCTAAATGAGCTTCACAAAATGATTCAACTCAATTCAATTCAATTCAATTCAATTTATTTAAGTAAAAAGTAAAAAGTGAAAATTGCTTTCCCTGTGTGCACTAAAAAGATTCAAATTAGGTACTTATAGAAAAACAAACAAACATTACATTTTAAAAACACAGAATTAATAAATTTTGTTTAGTATAAGCAATAAATAGGCATCTTTACCTCACTGAGTTCCTCGGTGAAGAGAGTGAACGCCCAGAAGATCAGCACCATCTCAGGAATGGAGATCTTCTCATGGAAATTAGTCAGTAAAATGTAGCTGAACAGACCAAGGAACAAAAAGTGTGCAACCTTTGTGTACCAAGAAAACAAAATGTCCTGTTAAAGGAACACGCGGGTTGCCTTGGATCGGACGAGTTGGTCTTTGAAAAGCGTTTGAAACCGTTTGTTATGAAATGTATATGGTTAGAAAGATATTTTAAAAAGTAGAACATAATGATCCATACAAGTATCACTCAAAATTGCAGGGTTTTCCTTTTACGTCGCGAACTAACACTGTCGGCCATTTTATGGAGTCAAAGTTTTGACTCCACAAAATGGCCGACCGTGTTTCTTCGCAACGTAAAAGGAAAACCGTGCAATTTTGAGACATGTTTGTGTGAATCATTATGTTCTAGTTTAAAATTATCTATCTAATCATTTGCATTTCATAAAAAATGGTTTTCAAAGACCAACTCTTCCGATCCAAGGCAAAGTGTTCCTTTAAAGTTCATGGAAAGTGATCAAATCTACAAAAAAGACAAAGTGTTAGTACACATACTGTACAGACTTGGGAAAGTTGAAGTTACCGTTGGTTTTCCATGCAAATTTAAAAAAAAATCAACTTATTTTAAAACCTTAACATAACGTGATATGGAGAAGGCTTTAGACAGATGAGGAGAAATTTGTTAAACTTGTAAGGTTCAGTGGATAACAATCACCCAACATACACAGGGAAGAAAAAAAGGATAAAATCACAGAAATCATTTAAACAGCTGATTTCTGATAAACAAAAACAATCATCTCTTCAGTGTGTGAACTGATCAACTAAACAGACATTCATCTTTCTAATTGCAAAAAGAAAAAAAGGAAATGGCCAATCACACTCGACTTTTGTACAATGTTTTTCAGTTTTCTATGGCATTTTTTAAAAAAGAAAACAAGGAAACAAGCTGAAAAGTTGCATGTCTGACATAAAAAGTGATGATGATGTTGTGGAAGAACTACTTGAACTTTGAACTTTTTGTTGCTTACCAAGCTCAAACGGAAGCTTATCACTGGCGCTCCGTAGAACAATTTCATATTGTAGAGGCAGTTATAAATGTAAGGTAGACAGCCACCTCGATGATTAGTGTGTCGATTTCTTTCCTTGCCATCAGTTTCATCACAAGCACCAACTCTAAAATATTCAATCATAAAGATCTCATTATGGGATGCTCCTTAGAAGAAAAAAAAAACATCCTTTTTGTCTGGCGACTTAAGCCCAGTTCATACCTCATGCGAACGTGAATGCAAATGCGAAGCGAATTTGACGTCACAACTGCCCTTTCGCAGCGATATTCGCAAGTGAGTTGCCCAGAGCTGAACTGCTGCGAATATTTGTTGCGAATTGTGTGACGTCAACATTCGCTTCTCATTCGCAGGAAGTATGAACCGGTCTTTACACCTGTTATCTCCATTAGTTGCTTTTCCAAAGGCCAGTATTCTCACTTGGTGTGTCCCAAAAAAAATTCATGTATGCATAAAGTAACAAATCTGTGAAAATTTTGTCTGTGATGAGAATAATGAAAGAAAAAACACCATTGTTGCACAAATTTGTGTGCTTTATCATCAGCTGCCTAAAAAGGCTTCAGGTCTGAAGTCTTTTATTATTTGAGTGGTGAGAAATTCCCTTTCTCAAAAACACCATGTAGGTTACTTCCGAGGGAGTCGTTTCTCACAATGTTTTATACTATCAACAGCTCTTCATTGCTCATCACTATTTGAGAAATTACCAGTGCCTTGAAGTTCGCTCACTGAAAAGCCAAAAATCGTTTGACTTTTTGTGGCCAAACTAGGACATTCTTTAACAGAACTTTCCCCTAATGTCTTAATAGGGTAAAATCTGAATGACAAGGCAACTACACAGATTAGGCCCTTTTCCACATCATGGTTTGGCCGTTCATGTGGATTGGGTTTTCACTCCCTACATGTACTTGACTGCGTGTGTTTTCCCTGGAATATTTCCCTATAGTTTTCTCCCACATCTTAAAGTTGAAACTTCCTTCTTTATCTTCTCTTCGTGGGGTTCTTCGTTTGTATAATGATTATACGTTATTCTCTTAGAATCTTTGGCTTTACAACCAGAATTAATAAATGAAAGATACACATTATCTGTGGGGTGTCTTGACCACATGGATAAGAGCACCGAATTCAAGCTGTTCGAGCAAAAACACTTAACTATAATTGCTTCCTATCCACCCAGGGGTAAATGGGTATCAGTGAGGTCAGAGATCATTCTTGTGATAGATTCAGCTTATTTAGTAGCACATAATTGTTGCCTAGGCTGTTCTCAGGGAGCTGAGATGGTTTAAGGAATAACTTAAACAGCCCATACAGGGGTAACAATGTTGGAAGCGCTTTGAGACGCCCTTCTGGTGTGTAAAGTGCTAAATAAAAACAAGGGAATAAAAGGGTAGCGACGAGTTCTTACACAGCCGTTTAAAGCCGGCAGGGTCGAATTTAGCACAAAGCAATGACCCTGCAAGGTTTTAACAGGACGTTTAAGAACGAGTCACTACTCTTTTATTCCCATTTATATATGCCTTATTGTTAAAAAACGTTAAAAAAATACAATTACAGACACTTTGACAGTTGAAAATTTGAGGTTTGAAATATTTTGTTCAAAAACTTTGTGAAGAGTCTGTTGTGCGCGCACTTAGAAATAGATTAACGCGCTGTTACTAATACTAATAGCTATGAATCGCGTTCCGCGCGATAATCTTGCGCACCTGACACGCGGAAGCCAGCCGGTTATAAACACTGGTCATTATCAACCGTTTAAACACCCCCACGTGACGCGCTCTCTACCAATAGGAGTAGAGAAACTGTCTCGGGTATTAATGAATCAAATATTATTGTTATTCTAAAAAGCTCTCAAACTCACGACTGGTAACTGTCGACAGAACCCTGCTTGACTTTCATCTTTGGGAGGTCCTCATAGTCATCGTTTTGTTGAGCCTTACGTTTCATCATCTGCAATGCAGTCAGCAATCAATTTGCAAATTCCACATCAATAATGGTAATAATAATAATAATAGGCGATTATAATGCACCTGTATTAATCTTAAAGGCACTCAACACCTTTGGTAATTGTCATAGACTAGTATTCTCATTTGGGTGTTTTTCTTTAATTATTTTCTTTCAACTTTGATGACAATTGTGTCAGAATTTTCACAAATTTTTTATTTCTAACATATGTAGGGATGCACCAAGTGAGAAGAACAAAGGTGTCCAGTGCCTTTAAAATCATGTTAATGCACACATATAAAAGTGAACATCATATGAAAATTGAAACTTGAAAATTGAAACTTGGATGTCAAAAACATGACAAAGCAAAAAAGACATGACTCACTGTTTTGACCGGTACACTGGGGTCATCTTTGGACATGAAGGTAACCAAACAGAGGCAAGAAAACGGTACACATATGCAGAACCAAATCTGACAAATAAAACAAGTTTGTGGAATGAGAAAAAATTGAGTTATAAACCACAAGGGAAAACGACTAGGTGAATTTTAAAGAATTTGGAGTTGAACAAAAATTAATTACTAGTGTTGGACTGGATTATCGTGCCAGCACTCTACAAACTGAGCTATCCAGCCCTATGTTGGTGGTCTCGCTATTTTGTCAAAATCGTTGTTCGGGGGTGCCAGTCCAAAGCCATGCAACCAAATTTTAGGTAGTAATGCACAAGGGAAAGTTGGCGGTCTTCCTTCTGTCAATATCTGGGGGTTGCTAGCCAAACTTGGTAAATCCTTAGGCCTTCATTATTCATATAAGAGGCAAGTCCATGACAAAATGAACTGATAGACCTTAAAAGAGATATTCACATAGTGTTACCGAAAACCTCTCTATAGCCTATAAGTTATCTTTCCACCATGCAAAGTTTCCAAATCCTACATACTAACCTTAAACAGCCCAGTGCTACGTGATAGTCTACCCATCCAGATTTCACTCAGTAGATTTTGCACACCGTCCTGGGCAATGAATTCTTTATTCCTGCCCGCGCCAGCCAGGCTCAAACACGTCAGCTGACCCCAATCAGGCATCTTGCGTACGAGGAGTGTGGATGTCCGGCGCCTGTCCTCAGCAAAACATAAGCTTAGAATGTCTATGGCCATTATCTGAAATTCCCTGTGAAGAGAATACACATTAAGGTATAACAAAAGTATAATAATAGTGGATTCTTCTGTAGCGCGCTTATCCGTTATTCAGTGACACTCAAGGAGCTTTAACATACAGTTTTTTCCTGCAAGGGTGGGGCTACCATTGAATTATGAGACCTGCTCTTTTTATATACGTGTACATGTGTGTAGCACCATGTAATTGTTTACAAGGTGCTCAGTATGGCAAAATATGCTGCCAATCAAACCAGGAACACCAGGGTGAACCCCTTCCCTTTTTATTTTTTTATGTTTTGATAAGTGCACATGCTAGGTTCTTTTACATACATGTACACGCATAACACAACACACAGGACCAGCAGCTTTAAATCTCATCCGAAGGACGAAAAGCAATGGTTATTAGTACAGTATAGAGCTATCAGAGCTGACTGCAATCATACTCGCAACAGTTGACCATTGCAATGAGGCTATTGAATGGTTATAGTACTTTTAAATATGTTTTATGGGGGTCTGCAACTTGTCACTGTTGTTATCTTTGCAGAATGTGCGCATAGTGTTCATTTGTTATAGGGTATAGCCTATCATCAGACTCCCAGAAAACTTATTTATATACACATGTAGTGTATAGACTGGCCAACCAAAGTGAATTTCACTGTATAGAAAATGTGTGACAATAAAACAGGCTATTGACTATTGGCATGGAGGGCTAGTAAACTGGCAAAGCTACAATTTATGCTCATTTATCTGAACTTGTTCACCATATAGGATTTGAGGCATTGCATGGTGAGGTATCAATGTATATTTGGTTTGCGGTAACACCATGTGTGTATCTACTTGCCAGGTAGAGTTGTTCTTAGGGAACTGTCTTGCTTTATTCTACTGCCGTGGAGTAGATAATCGGAGGTTCGGGAGACTTCTCAGTTCTGAAAAGAACTGTCCTGCTTTTTAACTATTACCAGGGCGGATGGTATAGAAATTAGACTTTGTTACCGCAAACCAAATATACATTGTTCACCATACTTCCCCTACATGTATTATACTCAGACTTCAAGATCATCTCAACAGTAATTGCTCACAACAACTACAAGAGCTTCTTCCAATTTGTGTGTGGTCAAAGATTCTTTCTCTTTTTAAAGCTGGCCTCCTTGGCCACTACTCACCAGCCAGTGATGATTAATTTGGATAGAACGGTTCTTCTGTATATTTGTATCATACTTGTGCAATAATTTTTTTGCCATTTTTAAATTGTAGTTTTTCCTTCTTCTTTATGATTTTATATTATTTTTATAGTATTTCTTTGTTTTCTTCGGTTGTTTGCCTGTAGTTGTGCATGTCCTTTAGTTTTTGATGTGTAAACAAGGGTCCCCATTTAGTGGGCCTGTGTGCCTGTTCTGGGTTTCCCTTTTGCACCAAGGTAATTTTTTTATGTATTTGTGCAATGAAGGTAATAAAATAATAAAATAAAAAATAAAGATCATTCTCATATCGCTGCTCCATTTCTTTGGAATAGTCTTCCTGTGAATAATCAAACACATTTCTTTGAAGCTGCTTATTTGTAACCTGCTTCATTGTAATCTATCCTTCACTCATTGAATATTTCATTGTTCTCTTTAAAGGCAGTGGACACTATTGGTAATTACTCAAAATAATTATTATCAAAAAACCTTTCTTGATTACGAGTAATGGGGAGCGGTTGATAGTATAAAACATTTTGAGAAACAGCTCCTTCTGAAGTAACGTAGTTTTCGAGAAAGAAGTAATTTTCCACGAATTTGATTTCGAGACCTCAGATTTAGAATTTGAGGTCTCAAAATCAAGCATCTGAAAGCACACAAGTTCGTGTGACAAGGGTGTTTTTTCTTACATAGTTATTTTGCAACCTCATCGTTCAATTGAGCTCAAATTTTCACAGGTTTGATATTGTATGCATATGTTGCGATTCACCAAATGAGAAGACTGGTCTTTGACAATTACCAATAGTGTCTTTAATGCGCTAAAAGCCTGTTTGCATTAGGCATTTTACAAATGTCTTTATTATTGTTGTTATTAATTATCATGACGAGGCATGTCGTCGCCAAGCAATGAAGACCTACGACTCAAGCTCTGGTGTTTTTGATCAACAGAGTTTGGGTTTGAGTCCCTGTCTTGACACCTAGCTCCTTATAAGGAAGCCACTTACATGTAACCTTTATTGCTTTGTCCTTTGGATGGTACGTAAAAGTCTCCATGCAGTTACACTCATCACTAAGAGAAGTTTGGGCCCCCTTGTTTTTGGCAGTGGTTGCTGAAGAGTTACTGCAGTAATGTTTCTAAGATTATGTATTCATACTGCTCATTACTTTCCCCTCGTTGACACAAACGCTCCAGATCTGTCAGCAATATCTCTAAAAGCGCTCATCTTTTCAATAAAATCGTCACAGTTTAAGTTTATGGTCTACAACCTTTTAGGATTGAAACAACACAGTGGGTTACATTTACCAAAGGTTAACAATGCCTTTAAAAAAAAGTATCAATGTAGAAAATAATCATGTGTAGAAAAGATTCCTTACTTGGCATTCTTAAACATCTCAGAAGACGCTTGAGGGTTTAACGTGACCATACTTGACATTTCCTTCAGCACTTTACTGGCAAACAAAGCACCCCCGATCGAAGGTTTTCCTCTCTTCCAGAAGAGCTTGGCCATCGAGAAGCGCTGCTGGAGAACGGCCCACACAAACAGTTCTTTCATGGGGTCTTTGAAGGTGCTTCCATCTAGAGAGAGGGAAAAAGGGAAAACTCTCAGGGAAAAAAAGGAACAAGACATACATGTATTACGGTAAAGCTCCAATAAACATTTTCTGCATTTTGCCCGAAAACCAAAACATCCTATTTACCAGTGGGTGTGTTTACATTGAATTACTTGGGTTATTTAACTTAATGGATGAGAATCTGCCCGGGCCAGTAAGCACCCCAACTGATTTGTGCATGATCCAAAGTACTGTTCGGAAAAGGAATTACATGGAGATAACAGGTGTTAGTTGTCAGATGAAAAGGATGTTGTATTCTAAACCTCTTGCTTTAATGGAGCTTGCAGGTAATGCAAAAAGACACATGGGCAAAGTCTCTTCTTAGGATATCTGTTATCAAACCTGACAGGCCTTTAAACTTGTAAACAGGTAAGATATTTGAGATGTTAAAATGAACTTTTCTGGTCAGTTTCCAAAGCACGAGATGCTTTGAAAATTCTATTTGTGACCATGCGAAACAGTCAGCTGTAAAAAGTAAGTGTTTTTCAATTCTCTCTCGATTCTGTGGCTGTGGCAACCATCGATCAAGTTGATCTACTCACCGTCATCAATGCCACTGGAATTCATCTTCACCTTGTCTTCTTTTTCAGCTGGGTACGACGATTCGTAGGTGTCGAAGATGAGACGCTTCAAGACATTAGCAACATCACCAAGTGTGAAACGACAACCCTTCTGCATAAGATTGAAAGATCGCAACACAGAAATGTTTCAATCCTGTTCTGTGACTTTCAACATCAGGGCACAGACGTATCACTTATAATTGTTGGTTGCCAGGTTACATATGTTCTGCTAAAAATGGTTCAAGAAAGGTCAACACATGCCAATCGGCAGCTAGTTTCACTTGGGAATGAGCTTTATGGGATTCAGCATATGTTTACCTGAAATGTGTTAAAAAGTCTGCTTCCCCACTTTTCCCCAAAAACATTCACTTTTTTTTTCAGAAATCCCACTAGCCTATGTATGTGTTAAACCATGTGTTAAAATGTCTTTAGGAGAAAGGTTAGCTCTGAAAAGAACCGGTATGGTTTTGACGTTTCAATCAGTATACTCTGTTTGACTTCTAGGGAAGACGTCTCAAACAGTATACTCTGCTCATCTTCAAGGGAAAGCTTTCTCCTGAAGACGAGCAGAGTATACTGTTTGAAATGTGGAATCTATACTGGCTGTTTCAAATAAGGATTTGTACACATGGTTGGCACCTGTAAGTTTACTATTTAAAGTTATTATCAATTTTAAAATTGTTTAAAAACTTGTTGAAAAATCTTTACAAGCACAAGTTCTGACTTTTTTTTTCTATTTGGAGTTCCAGACAAACGCTCGCGTTGCTACAACATTGGTTCTGAAAATTTGTAGTGCATATTAATCCTGTTCTCTGGTTTTCAACAGGAACATCACATATGTCAATCAAACTGTGAAAATAACCGCGAAGTAACTATAAAATAACTGTGAAAATAATTGAAAATGTCATTAAGTCAGATGGTTACATTCCATTTTATGTTATTTTTTGTATGCTATGGATTTGTGCCTTTCTGTAAGTGCTTACTTTTGAGAAAATAGAATTGTAGCTGTTGCAAACAAAATACCAACCAAACGGACCGATTGTATAAATGCAACAAACAGTTAATGACCTGAGGTTTCGACCCTAGCAAAGTCTTTCTCTTTAGCCTTTGAGAAAGACTCCGCTAAGGTTGAAACGTCAGGCCAGTTACTATTTTTTGCTTATTTTTTGACTGATAAATCAAAATATTTACCAGGCAATCAAACAGAAACCGAGTGTTAAGACTCACCCTTTTGGCTCTCTCTTTTGACAAAAGTTGATGCAAAACCGATGACGTACTGACCTACATGTAGAAAGATGACCAAAGAGACAAAATAAAACTTCTACTGTCAAAACAACCACGCTATGTAAAACTTTTAACTTTTAAAGGGTCACCTATTCACTTCCTAAATCAGAAATCAGAGAAGAACCTTCTGTGGATACAATGTATTTGCTCCTCTTTCAAGTATTTGTTCTTAAAGGCAGTGGAAGCTATTGGTAATTATTCAAAATAATTATTAGCATAAAACCTTAATTGGTAACAAGCAATGGGGAGCTGTTGATGGTATAACACATTGTGAGAAACCGCTCCCTGTGAAGTAACATAGTTTTCGAGAAAAAAGTAATTTTTAACAAATTTGATTTCGAGACCTCAAATTTTGAATTTGAGGTTTCGTAAATTTTGAAGTTTTTTTGTGTTGCCTCCCCCCCCCCCTGATTTTTTCAAGTCTACCCATCCAGTCAGTTTTCCCCTGGAGTGTTTGAGTTGAAATTTCTCACCTCGTTGTAGAGCTTGACCAACATACTCTGCGACAAAAACTCCTTCAGGTCAAACTGCGTCTCATCAATGCAAAGTTTGACGAACTTTGACTGGTTGTTGACTAGAGAATAGTAGACAACACTGAAGAGATCACTGTTCTGGTGGGTAACAAAATACCAGAGGCGTCAACGGAATTCTACAATTTTCATTAAAACCCTGCAATATGAGTTGCGTCAAACAATTGCATGCTAGCTTATTACCACCTACAAACTAGTATCAATAGAGGGTGATCTTAAAGGCGCTGTACACGTTTGGTAATTGTCAAAGATCAGTGTTCTCACTTGGTGTATCCCATAATAAGCATAATATAACAAGCCTGTGAAAATTTGGGCTCAATTGGTCATCGAAGTTGCGAGAAAATGATGAAAGAAAAAACACCCTTTTTGGACGAATTTGTGTGCTTTCAGATAGGAGTAAAATACTTCTAGCTAGAAGTCTTTTAATTCTTTAGTGAGAAATAACCCCTTTCTCACAAACTACGTTACTTCAGAGGGAGTTGTTTCCCACAATGTTTTATATTATCAACAGCTCTCCAACGCTTGATTCCAAGTCAGTTTTTAAGTTAACATTTGTTTTGAGTAATTACCAAACATGTACCTTCCCTTTAAAGACTCTGGACACTACTGGTAATAGTTAAAGACAGTCTTCTTACTTGGTGTATTTCTACATAATGCATAAAATAACAAACCTGTGAAAATTTGAGCTCAACTGGTTGTCGACAATGCAAGATAATAATGTGAGAAAAAAACGCCCTTGTCACACAAACTTTTAGATGGTTGATTTCAAGACCTCAAATTTTAAATCTGAGGTCTCGAAATCAAACTCGTGGAAAATTACTTCTTTCTCAAAAACTACGTTACTTCAGAGGGAGCTGATTCTCACAATGTTTTATACTATCAACCTCTCCCCATTAATTGTGATCAAGAAATGTTTTCCAGTCAGTTTCCCTTGTGGTTTATATTGATATCTGAAACAAAAAGTCGCATCCCCTTAAGGTGATCCCCTAGCTGACGCTGCCCAGGTTTTATCGTAAATTGGGTGTGACCCCTGGCTACATGGCAGTTAACGGTTGTATGGCTTCTGACTGGCACCCCCGAACAAAGATATTGACAAAATAGGGACACCGCCAATATAGGGCTAGATAGCTCAGTTGGTAGAGCGCCGGCACGTTAATCCGGAGGCCGTTGGTTCGAATCCCACTCTAGTCAATTCTTTGTTCAACCCCAAAAATCATTTACAAATTTACCCAGTCAGTTTCCCTTGTGGTTTATATTGATATCTGAAACAAAAAGTCACATCCCCTTAAGGTGATCCCCTAGCTGCCGCTTCCCAGGTTGTATCGTAAATTGGGTGTGATCCCTGGCTACACGGCAGTTAATGGTTGTATGGCTTCTGACTGGCACCCCCGAACAAAGATATTGACAAAATAGGGACACCGCCAATATAGGGCTAGATAGCTCAGTTGGTAGAGCGCCGGCACGTTAATCCGGAGGTCGTTGGTTCGAATCCCACTCTAGTCAATTCTTTGTTCAACCCCAAAAATCAAGAAATGTTTTATGATGACAATTATTTTGAGTCATTACCAATAGTGTCCACTGCCTTTAAGCGAACTGTCATCACTCTTCACCCTCAATATTCCCTATGTTGTTACAATTGAGCAGCTGGGTCTGAGAGCCTTTTGGGCATTTCAGTAAGTAGCAAAATGATGGTTGAGGAACCTACATTAGACTAGGCTTTTGAGATCTCATCAACAGTGTTTTTAACAAGTACATATAAGTGTTTCTCAAGTCAAGTTGAGTCACAAGTCAGTTTTGCTCGAGTTAAAGCCATTGGACACTTTCGGTAAACAGTATTGTTCAAACGCCCACACTTCGTGTATCACAACTTATATATAAAATAACAAACTTGTGAAAATTTAGGCTTAATCAGTCATCGGAGTCAGGAGAAAATAACGGGAAAACCCACCCTTGTTTCCGCACGTTTCGGCGTGTCATGACATGTGTTTAAAATAAATCCGTAATTCTCGCTATTGAGAATTGATAATTGTTTAAATGTTTTCTCAAAAAGTAAAGCATTTCATGGAATAATATTTCAAGAGAAGTCTTTCACCATTACCTTCTGTAAATCCTGTAAGTTATTTGTAAATCTGAGAATCTTTTATATATTTTTCTGTTCTGAAAGTATATAATGGCTTTAAGTAGGGTTACAAATCATTTAATATTATTATTATTATTATTATTTTTATGAAGTATTATTTATACAGGGTATAGCCCCATCAGTGTAAAAACACTGTTCTCCCTGGGGGCCCTGTAGAAACAGCAAAACACAGAACAAGAGATAAACAAATATACACATGTATATAGAACAAAACCCACACGGGTTATGACAAGTCAAGTCAAGCATTGTAACCAAGTCAGTTTTTCTGGACAAGTCTAGTCAAAAGTAATATTTTATGAAACATAGTGATCGTGACCAGCGGCATAGTCACCAAAAATTAGCTCGATTTTGCCAAGTTACTCTTATTGCGCTGTCGTAAAATAAAAATTTATTTGGGTAAATTCTTTTAAAATCACAAGTGAATTTTGAACAAGAGAACATGGTGAAGTTGGGCCGTGTAATTTTTCAACAAGTCAAGTCAAAAACTAATTTAAATGGCAACTTAAGTGTAAGTCACCGACTAAAATCAACATCACTCCTTGTCAAAAACACTCTGGTTGTTAGGATACTTCCTCGAATAAATCACTGAAAAATTCTGCAAATAAAACAAAGGAAAAAATGTCTTGGAACAACCATTACCTTCCGTGATGCTTGTAACACAAGCTCCTTGGCTCTTTCCATTCTGTTCCAGATGGCGGCGAGCAGGAGTTCATCTTCGACTTTGCTCCCTCGGCTGGCTGCAACAGTCAAGACCAAAAGTGATACTTGTCAAACAATACCGAGTTGTATTTAAAGGCACTGGGGTGGATTTCACAAAGAGTTAGAACTAGTCTCAGGACGAGCTCGTCATAACTTAGGACTAACCTTAAAGGCGGTGGACACTATTGGTAATTACTCAAAATAATTATTGGCATAAAACCTTACTTGGTAACGAGTATTGGAGGGAGACTGATTGTATAAAACATTTTGAAAAACGGCTACCTCTGACGTAATGTAGTTTTTAAGAAAGAAATAATTTTCCACGCATTTGATTTCGATACCTCAGATTTAGAATTTGAGGTCTCGAAATCAAGCTTCTGAAAGCACACAACTTTGTGTGACTAGGACGTTTTTTCTTTCATTGTTATCTCGCAACTTTGACGACCGATTGAGTTCAAATTTTCACAGGTTTGTTATTTTATGCGTACATGTATGTTGAGATACACCAACTGTTACCAATACGTGCGAGACTTGCACAGCAGTCTACTGCATCCCATTGAGATTCATCTTTTCTGTCTCATCCTCACCTTTCATGAGTGCTTTCAACATCTCCTCTTCGATTCTGTCGTCTTTATCGTAAATATTGATGAGATGTTTCCTCTTGATGATCTCATTGATCTGATCTTTGGTGCGGATGTGATTTTTACCCTCTATATTCATCTTGCTTCCAATTATTTGGTTCAGTATGAGGTTGTAGGGTATCCTAAAGAAGAGATTTAAAAAGCAGAACAGGGTACCTGAATTTCATAGAGCTTATATCTATAGACGATGTGACCTGTGACATAATAATAATAAAAGAGGAAACTTGTAGTCACATTATTATTTACAAAAGAGCCACAGAGAGCCAGGTAATCCCGCAGGCAGGATTTGTACACAGCCAAATGGAATAAAACATAAAATCGTTGCACTGCTAATTCCTATCCTAATTGATATAATGAAAGGGGGCAACATCTCAAAACAGCTTTTACTTTCAAATTCTTGGATTTATGTGGAAATTATGACACAAACTAATGCAAACTTTCCCATCAGACCTGCGTAGTATCTTGCCTGCCAGAATACACAAAGAATGCACAAAGTTCACATGGACTATAAGTACAACAAGTACAAGCAAAACAAAACAATGATACACCAAAAGTGCACCAATAGGAGGGCTCTGGTGTAGTTTTAGTGTACACCAATCTTTTTCAAATAGCACCAATAAACTACACCAACTTGACACCAAATTGGCCTTAGAGTTGGCCAAGGTTTATAACCCCGGAATAAAGTTACTGGCCGAAATACCATTCCAAATGTATTATCTGTGACTATAGTATCCTTCTAATTGTTTGCTTAGCAGAAAATTATTGAGCCATAATAACTGCTTAACCAGCTCAGTGGATTTGGTCAAGATTTCATCCTTTGCCAGTCAAGGTTCAAGGCCACTGGTTTTAACGTCTGGCCAGTAAACTGATTGTCAGCGGGTAGGCAGAACAGGGGACCTGAATTTCATAGAGCTTCTACAAAGCACAAAAAGTAAGCTAAGCAAAACAAAACCATGCTTACAACAAAAGTGCACCAGTAAGAGGACTCTTGCGTAGTTTTAGTGTACACCAATTTTTTTTTCAGATGACACCAATAAACTACACCAACTTGACACCAAATTGGCCTTAGATTTGCCAAGGGTAGTTACCCGGAATAAAGTTACAGGCCGAAATACCTTTCTTAACCTATCATCTGTGACTATCGTGCTCATTTTTGCATTCAGTTTGAGGTTGTAAGGCATCCTAACAAGGCGCATGAAGTTCGTACAGCGTTTGACCTTAACGCTGCTCCGCTTGCCAAATGCCAGTGGACACCACGGCAGAATGAAGTTACCGGCCAAACTTGCTCAACTTTGATTAGCAGAAAATTATTAAGCCATTTATACTGCTTATAACCACCTCTATGGAGTTGGTGTGTCCAGGTTTCACCCTCTGCCAGTCAGTGTTGGGACCAGTGGTTTTAGTGTCGGGCCAGTTAACTAATATCCAAATAGAGGAAACATGAACACATACCCATACTCAATATCGTCACTTCGTCGTGATGCCTCAATGGCCTCAGTCAGCACCTCCGCTGCCCCTCCAGAAAACGGCACAATGAGAACTGGTAACTTCCTGTTGATGACCACATCATGCACAGTCTCAATAGCTGCAACGCCACCCCCAAACACCAGATACAGAGCAGGTACAGTTGCTAGAAAAATAATAATAATAATATTTGAGGGGTTTCGTTTTCGATGACGGGATAATTCTGCATTATGGCGTCATCTGCTTATTGGCATCAGCTTTGACGGACGTTTGTCCTTCAGTTCTCTACAACAGTACTTTGGATGAATAGGCGTTGAAAAGATTAGGCACAAGTTTTCTTCACAACTCAAAGAGATGACAGGAACGCAATTCTCAAATCAAGACAGCAAGTAGCTTTTTTTTAGTAATTCAAGAAAAGATCCACGTGTACCTTTGCTTCCTTTGATTTTGCGTGATGCAATCATACTGACTAGTTTATCTCTAATCTTAGCTTCATCCACACTCTCCTTGTCTTTGTCTTTAACCAGGATAAAGTGGGTGTGGTTCGGTTCAAGGCATTTCATCCCACTGTCCTCCTCGTAACTCATCATGTTGTACTCAACTGGGTCCCTCTAATAAGTAAATAAAAGAAAAGAAATACAAATTTGTTCTTGATATACAGTGTAGCATATAACAAAAAAATCGCTTTACATTCAGGAAATCACTGAAAAATATACATTACACCCAAAAATCAGTAAGCAAATAAGTATTTAGTTGTGTAATAATAAGCAAAACTAATAACACGCACCCAGCACCGACAGAGTGCCTAGGGTTCCCACAACAATCATGACAATACAACACAACAATTTACAAAACAAACAAATTTAGACACGGGAAATGAAAACATATATCCAATTATAATTAGTACAAAACCGACATTATACAGAGGTCAAAATCCACAAAGCTTCACAGTTTAAAGGCAGTGAACACTATTGGTAATTACTCAAAATAATTATTAGCATAAAACCTTTCTTGGTGACAAGTAACAGGAGAGGTTGATGGTATAAAACGTTGTGAGAAACGACTCCCTCTGAAGTGCCATAGTTTTCGAGAAAGATGTAATTTTCCACGAATTTGATTTTGAGACCTCAGATTTAGAACTTGAGGTCTCGAAATCAACCATCTAAACGCACACAACTTCATGTGACAAGGGTCTTTTCTTCTTTCATTATTATCTTGCAACTTTGATGACCGATTGAGTTCAAATTTTCACGGGGTTGTTATTTTATGCATATATGTAGCTAAAAATAAGTAGCTAAAATATTGGTATAATTAACCGTTTAAGAAAATTTGTTCCTGGGTTTATTTTGCTGACCC
Organism: Asterias rubens; assembly: GCF_902459465.1. NCBI lineage: Eukaryota > Metazoa > Echinodermata > Asteroidea > Forcipulatida > Asteriidae > Asterias > Asterias rubens. Next base: position 16,930,223 of record NC_047064.1, on the reverse strand, counting down.
TGTATAACTCTTTGGTTCTTCCGTATTTAAATTATTTTATTCTTACTTGGGGTGGTTCTTTAACACAAAACAGTAGACTTCTCACCTTGCAAAAGCGAGCTGTTCATATTATTTCTAATGCTGGTGCCCGTAACCATACGGCTCCATTATTTTGTAATCTTAGATTACTACAAATTATTGACCTTTACCAACTAAATTTGGGTAAATTTATGTATAAAGCTATGAATAACGCATTGCCAAGTTGCATTAATTCACTTTTCACACTAACTACCAAATCCATTCGCACTATACTCGTAGCACTGCCAAGAAAAACCTGTTCGTTTCCCGCCAGAGAACAACATTATACCAAAATAGTCTTGTTCAACGTGGCGTTATGTTTTGGAATAATTTGAGTTACACAATTAAATCTTCAATCACTCTTCCTGCATTCACAAGAAAATTAAAAAAACAACTTCTTGATGCTTATTCGTAGGTTTATTTAAGTATATTGTTAACTTACTCACCATCATATATTAGCCTCTGTCGTGTATTCTGTTTGTCTAGTCTGTCTTGTGTTCTCTTTCTTCTGTATGGTATTTATGTTGTTTGTTTGTCCATAGGTTAAGGCACAAAAGCCTCTGCTTCACCCTAACCTAATTGTTGTCCTACTTTAAAAGCTTCCTAATATATAACTATCTAAATCATTGTAAACTTTCAAATCCTAAGATACTAAGTAATACTGTAAACTACTCATAATTTGAATATATTTATAAAACTTTGTAAAGTGTAAGTTTAAATGTAGGGCAGCAATGAAATAAATGTGTGCAAATACAAATACAAATACAAATATGTTGAGATACACCAACTGTGAAGGCTAGTCTTTGACAATTACCAATAGTGTCAACTGCCTTTAAAATGGTGATAATTAAATGGTGCAGCATGACTCTTAGCTTAATATCCCATTCATTCCTAATACCTTCCCCATAGAAAATTGAATCGCATCAGGATGTGACGTCAAGGATCAGACTTTTTTTTCACACGAAAGAGCTTATGGCCTGCATCCAACACAGGTCACCTGACTGAATCAATTAAGTTGACTACGTAACATGACATCTAATAGATGTTGAATTTGCATCGGGGATAAAGAATTTTAGTTTTGGTTTTAACCCATACACCGATGTATGCAAGCACTGTATACTCAGTACTTTCCCCGAGTCCAGTGAAAAAAATTCACAGGCATATGCTACTTGGGTGGGATTCGAACCCACGACCACTGCCAAAACACAGAATTTGAACTACCTCTATAGCTACCGGGCAATCTCGGTAGTCTAGTTGGTAATAAGACACTGGTCTAGAATTGCAAGGGTCGTGGGTTCGAATCCCACCCTAGTAATATGTGATTTTTTTTTTTACAGCACTCGGGAAAGTAATGAGTATACAGTGCTTACACACATCGGTGTACGAGTAAAAACCAAAAACGAATACTATCTTGACATCAGTCGCGTTAGCAAGCTGATCGACAGCCTATAAATCCAGGTTCTTACTTGCTGCAGCTGCGAATGCGATACAAATTTTAAAGATACATGTTCATCACAACAAATAATTTGCATCTACTCCTGTGAAAACAACCCCATAACATTAAAATCTGCTTCTCATTTGCAAGTACATGTATGAGCCGGGTTTCAGGAAGGTCTAAATATATACAGTCAAGACATAGATTGGTTTTCCCCCAAATCAACAGGACCCATTCTTTACCTCGGATCCAAGCAGCTTTTTATTCTGGCTCAGCACATGGAGCGGAGCCACACCAACTGCGACAACATCCTGGTGACTGAGCATGGCACGACCGATAACGTACTTAGTCAACGCCTGGCCGACACACCGAATCATCCCACAATTAAGCCCACCAGTGAATAACCACCCATCTGAAATGAAACAGTCAGTACAAATTTTTGTTTAACTTTGGGTTGACTAAAGTAAGCCTGCGATGGTTACACAGTTACATAACATCCTGGTGACTGACCATCGCACAGCCGATAACTTACATAGTCAATCCTGGCCGACACATCGAATCACCACAAGCCAACCAGTGAACAACCACCCATCTGGGCCCACTAGCGCTGCTAAGCACACAAATTTGCTTAGCATGAAATTTCTCCCTTGATAAAAACAGGATTACCAACCATATTTCCATTTTTTTCATATTGCTTGTTACTTGTATTCAACTGTTGTTTGTTTATCCTCAAAAAAACGTGGAATATCGCAGGTTGGTAATTCTGTTTTTATTGAGGCCAAAATTTCATGCTAAGCAAATTTTTGTGCTTATCAGTGCTATGAAATTGGCCCCTGGTATGAAACAGACAGTACAACAAATGTTCATAACTAAAGAATGATTTACTAGAGTTGGACTTGAGACCTTCGTATTACTGGGCTGGTGCTCTACCAACTGAGCTCTCTAGCCCTAATGTTGGTGGTATCTTTATGCTGTCAGTATTTTTGTTTGGGTGTTCCAGTCAGAAGCAGTGTTAACAACCAAAAAAAAAAAAAAAATCAACCTCCGTTGTTCTTTGTAACACTTGGTCTTGTATGTTACAAGTTGCTTATGGGCAATTCCAAGCAAACAGGGACATAGACCCAAAGAATCAAATTCACCGCTGAACTTCCTTTTTATTTTTAAGTTATTGCTATCGAATGTAAGGACCAGGAAAATAACTTTTTTAGTCAAATAGTTATTGTTTTCTATGAAATATGTCACGTTTCGTCCTTGTTATGTTTGGCTTAAAGCCAGTGGACCCTTTCGGTTCAGAAAAAAACAAAAAGTTCACAGATTTACAAATAACTTACAGGGTTTACAGAAGGTAGTGGTGAAAGACTTCTCTTGAAATATTATTCCACGAAATGCTTTACTTTTTGAGAAAACAGCAAAACGATATCAATTCTCGTTAACGAGAATTACGGATTTATTTTAAACACATGTCATGACACGGCGAAACGCGCGGAAACAATGGTGGGTTTTCCCGTTATTTTCTCCCGACTCCGATGACCGATTGAGCCTAAATTTTCACAGGTTTGTTATTTTATATAGAAGTTGTGGTACACGAAGTGTGGGCCTTGGACAATACTGTTTACCGAAAGGGTCCAATGGCTTTAAAAAATAAAATATTTATGAGCATTTTTTTCATTTGTTTGCATTTTTCCCATAAAAAGCAGTTTTACAAAATGTTCATGAAATTTAGTAGTATGACCTTATACCTTTAAACAAATAAAACAAAAATTTGCCCATGACTTGTCTTTAAGATTTGTAGGTGCACAGTTGTTGGGTGCAGAGAGGTATGAAATGCGAGTGTCGAAAAGCTCCCCTTTTAATTTTTTTTTACAACTAGTTGTGATTGTATTGTTGGCAACTGAAAATTTGCTTCTCCCACCAATACCAAGTATAAAAGCACCAAGTATTAAAACAAAATATTGTACCGACCACATTATAATAGGAGGCCCTTGAAATTTGAAATGTGAGTGGCGAAATGTAATGTGACTGACGGTACCATTTTTCATTATAAGAATGTGTTCAAAGATAGATTTGAGGGAAGTAATGTGTAAAAAAGTATACTACATGTACCAGCATTACTTAAGTCTATTGTTTTAGGCCTATAGAGGGCAGGCATAATTTGTGGTACCCAGAATGCATTGCATCTCCATAGGAACGTCATCGCAAAGCCGCATGTAGCACTAACTAGGACATGCGCTTCTGCAGTTTACTGATCCTTACGCTTTCTACAATTCTCTGCTATCCAGTCTGGTTGTATTGAAACAAAAGGTAATTTAATATCATTATTATGTGTAGTATGTAGTAGCTTACTACCAAAGTAAATAAAAATAAATTATTTGTTGTAATTAAAAGATAATATTTGTGGTGTTGAGGGTTGTAACAATTTAAAACGGTAGGCCTTAGAAAATGGATACATGCAAATATTCTCGTTGTTCAGATCGCCCTCGCATGTTTTAGGTGTAAAAAAACTATAGAAAGTAAAACAGTTTCTCTGATTTATTACAACTATAATTTGATAATTTGGTATATTATGAGATGATTTACACAATTTAATTTTTATCTGCATTTATTGTAATAGGCCTTTATAAACTCTTTTATTTAATATAATCTTATTACGTTTATCCCATGTATTTCAGAAATGGTGTTGACTGGCAAAATGAGGCAGAAGCGTTACATTGAAAAAAAGAAAGCAGCAGGAAAGTATGATGATCACAAGAACACAGGGAAACTTCCAGTAAAAGCAAACAAAAAAGAAAAGCTTCCTTTCGATGCATAGGCAGATACACTAGAGGGATTTGCAAGATTCTGGGAGAATCTTTGGTCATCCTCCTAGGCGGGAAGCACCATTTTTCCAAAGTCATCCTGGTTAAATTTTCCTTGGTCGATTTTGAACAAAAATGTGAATGTGTGACCTATGTCATGCTCATGAATATTAAGTGTTGTTTAATTTTCCTAATACCATTGTGTTAAAGGAACACGTTGCCTTGGATCGGTCGAGTTGGTCTTTGAAAAGCGTTTGAAACCGTTTTTTATAAAATGCAATGGTTAAAAAGATGTTGGAAAAGTATAATACAATGATCTACACAAATTTGCTTCGAAATTGCGTGGGTTTCGTTTTACTTTGCAAACTAACACGGTCGGCCATTTATGGGAGTAAAAAATTTGACTCCCATAAATGGCCGTCCGTGTTTGTCGACGAGGTAAAATGAAAACCACGCAATTTCGAGCCATATTTGTGTGGATCATTGTATTCTTCTTTTAAAACCCCTTTCTAACCATAATGCATTTCATAACAAACAGTTTCAAACGCTTTTTATAGACCAACTCGTCCGATCCAAGGCAACGTGTTCCTTTAATGCCTTATATTGAGTAATGCCAAACCAATTGCTCGGATAATTTAATTACAGTTCATTGTTTTGTAAATATTTCAGTAAATACATTTTGTTTATGTAATTAGTATTTTGAGCACTCAGCTCCCTTAAAATGTTTAGAAAGGTTGTTTTAAAAAGACTTGGCCAAGACTTGATCAGGATTGTGGAGGAAAAGCTTCATTTTGTGCACAACACAATGAGCGGACAAAGTGAAATGCGAGTGACGGAAATGTTTATTGTTTTAGATTCTTGTTTATACCCTCATTTATACCTCAGTAGGGTAGGTGTTTAGTTTATATAACAATTTGATTGTAGTACATCTGGTTTGAGGAAACTTTTCAAATAAAACAGAGACTTTTTTTGGCATGTCCTTTTCATGAAATGCGAGTGACGATTTTGTCCAACAGTGTCATGCTCAAATTTAGTATCGTGTTATTTTGTTGATACCATTAGGGTAATGCCTTACATACTGAGTATATAACCATACCAAAAATGAAAGAGTAATTCCCTGTATTTAAAAAAATACACCACTAAGCTTGTAAAACATGTATGAAAGGATGCAAAAAAGTGAAATTGCGAGTGACGCTGGAATAGCCCTTCTACCGGTTAATGTTTATTGTGTTGTCATTACGCCTTTGAGAAAGACTCTGTAGGGTCGAAACGTCAGGTCATAAACTAATTTTCGCATTTATACATACCCGGTAGGCCCTTTGAGTTGGTAGAGCATGCAGTTTCCAACCTACTCAAACATGTAGCAGTAATAATAGTGGCTTCTTACATAGCAATCATATCCATCACTCAGTGACACTCTACTCCTTTTACGTAGCACCGTGTAAAGGTTTACAAGGTGCTGTGGCACAATATGCAGCCAATCAAACCAGGCACACCAAGGAGAACCCCTTCTCTTTTCGACAAGTGCACTTGGTTCTTTTATGTGCATTACACAACACACAGAACCAACGGCATAATGTCCCATCCGAAGGACACATTAATAATAGTTGTAGTGTCTTAATTGTCATGACCGGGACTCGAACCCACACTCTAGTGAACAGAAACACCAGGGTCCAATTTCATAAAACCTGTAAGCACAAAAACGTGTATTTTTAAAAGTTTACATTGTGATGACTGTGCCCCACTAAACTGTTCAAGCAAAAATTTCTGATTACTAACAGCTTTATGAAATAGGACCCAGCAGAGCTATAGTCCCGGGCTCTTATCCGCTCTGCCACAACTTGCCATATGTAATGTTTGTTAAGAACAACACTTGAAAAGACTGACCAGTGCGCAGCAGGGCTTCTACCAACACTTTGCTGAAGGCTCTCTGCATAGGCAAACTGGCTGTCGTCGTATCACCACCAACAAGGCACAGCAGCAGCTTTGGGAGATGTACATTCCATTTCTTGGTCATAGCATGTACAATCGTGTCAGGTTTTTCATCGGGATGTACAACCATATACTGAAAAAAGGGCAAGCAATCGTTTGAAAGATTCAAGCGAAACACATATGGCAATATATATGGGCGGGAGAATAGGGAGAGTACCAGTTCATGGATGAACTTAGTCTTGAAATCAAGTTGGTAATTGTTAAGCGCGGTGTAGCTCTGGGGACGGTACACCCATCCTCGGTCCCAGTATGTGTGTGAGTCAGTGGTAACTACATGTACCTATACGACCGTTGCACAAATGTATAATCGCACTGTGACTGTTGCATGAACGGCGGAATGTGTGTTTTGTAACAAATAGGCAGCGCCTAACGACTTGTCATCAAGTCTAAGACGAACTACGTATGATTAAAAAATACATTTCACAATCTAATGGCCACTGTCATACTGTCATACAAAGCAAAAACAGGCAACCAGCTTCAGGCAATCTCTAATAAAAAAAACCAAACACAAACAAAAATTAAAAATGTGCTGCTAGTGACATTCCAATACTGAAGGCAACATGCCCCATCCGCAAAACATGTTCAACAGTTTTATTAAAGGGTGTAGTTGATACCTTGCGTCTCTTGTAGCGAAGATCAGCACCATCTGACACGAACTGGATACTGCCGCTCATATAGTTCTTGCTGAATCCCAATTCATAGCCAGAGGTTTGGCGACTGAAGCCCATATCCTGCAGCTCAACACTGTTAAATACCAACAGAAAAAGTAGCATAACTTACTGGGAACAAGATTTCAATGAACTAACAAAAAAAAAAACATTGAATACAAGTATTACTAGAAAGAGGTTTGATACATGTAACTAAGTTAGAATAAAGTAGCTTGGGTTGCATGTTTGTGAATTATAATCATGGAATATGCAGGCTCAAATTGTTGGGGAAAATCCACAAGACAACAGGCTTGTCTCTTAAAGGGACACGATGTCTTGGATAAGTCGAGTTGGTCAATGAAAAGCGTTTGAAACCAGTATACTTCGATATTCAAAATGACTTTGATACTTAACAGAGTACATAATACTTCGATACTCAACAGAGTAAACTCTTATACTCAACAGAGTAAACTCTTAATAATAAAGTAAAGTATAATAAAGTATACTTCGATACTCAACAGAGTATACTTTAATACTCAACAGAGTGTAATTTTTATACTTAGCAAGATAAACTTTGAAGCTCACCAGAGTGTACCTCGATACACTTTGATAATCAACAAAGTATTCTCCAATACTCAATTTCTTTGATATACTTCGAAACTCAACAAAGTATACTTTGATACTCAATAGAGTATTCTTCGATACACTTTGAAACTCAAAAAAGTATACTTTGATATTCATCAGAGTGAACTTTGATAATAACACAAATCTTTGATACTCGACAGAGTATACTTCCATACTCAATGTGGTTCAACATTCAACACAGAATAGGCCCACTTCAGTGTGAAATGCGCTTAAAGAACTAAAGGTAGCTGTTACTATTATTTGATACCCAACAGAGTAATACTACCCTGAACAAAGTACACTCCGATACTCAACAGAGTAAACTTCAATACTCAAAAGAGTATACTTTAATATTACACAGAATTGAAAGATAATTGTCAGACTCAAAGTCAATATTTTAACCTCTCTACATGGCGCATATACGCACAAGCCAATCATGCCACCCTAATAGAGGTGGAAGGCGAGGAAAGATACTAGATGCGCCAACCCGACAGCCCACCAGGGAAACTGACTATAAAATAGGTAAACTTTTACCCAGCAGTTTCCACAAAGTTTGCTATGCAAAACAGCCTCAAAAAACTCGTTTCTTGGATCAGAACAAAAATCTGGATCACACCATGTCCAAGTGCGTACCGATGGAGAAATATAATTGTCCATATTATTTTATATTTTTTTCCTATGGCTTTTCAAGCCAGTGGATAGTAAGATACGCAACAGTCCAGGGTATTTTATAGGAAACACTTGTCAGTAGAAATCTGAGAAATATTGCTGACAATATGAAAGTAAAAGCAATGACGTACGATCAGGATTTCAGTTCATTCCTCGTCAGGTCTTATCCCAAATGGAACAAACACTTCAATATAGACAAACAGGAAGAGGAAATGATCAAGGATAGTACATTCTATGAATTCATGTAAAACAAGCAAGTAGGGAAAACCCTTCATTCGGGTGCAACCCATGTACCTCTAGGATGGAAGGTCACTAGAAATGCAACCATCGGAATTCAACTGTGCACGCTAGTTACAGGAGGTGCTTCCTGTATTGACACTTTCCTTTTGTAGCAAATTCGTGGAAAATGACTTCTTTCTCAAAAACTATGTCACTTCAGAGGGAGCGTTTCTCACAATGTTTTATACCATCAACCTCTCCCCATTACTCGTCACCAAGAAAGGTTTTATTCTAATAATTATTTTGAGGTCTCGAAATCAACCATCTAAACGCACACAACTTCGTGTGACAAGGGTTATTTTTCTTTCATTATTATACCGCAACTTCGATGACCGATTGAGCTCAAATTTTCACAGGTTTGTTATTTTATGCATATGTTGAGATACACCAACTCTGAAGGCTAGTCTTTGACAATTACCAATAGTGTCCACTGGCTTTAAATATACCTTCCCATTCCTATGTGTGACAGTGCTTTGGTATTGGCTCTGTTAGTAAAAAGTGAACTGGCAGGAAGCGCTTCCTCTCTTCCTCCTAGTCCTATAGCCTTGACCGATGACCATTGAGATGTAGGTCTCAAATTAACCCACGGCACCCACAGAAATTGCCATGGTGCCTTGTCTTTTTTGCTGATGGTGCCCTTTGCAAGGTTTTTATACAAATTTTCCCCATTTTATATTATTTCTGTATTCATTTTCCTTATTTCTTGCAGTTTTTATAATAGTTTTTCCGTTAATGTTCTGTCTTGTGCTATTGTAACTTTGGTTTATTTTTTTTGTATTGGTCGAATAAATAATAGTAATAATAATAATAATATTTAGAAATGTCACTTACCAGAGGAAAATTGGTTGACAAATGTATTGTTCTCTTACCTTTCTGTTGTTGTCTTGGAGCCTCGCGGGATCTTACCACGAATTCGGTTCTTGATTTTCTTGGAAAGTTTAGGGCTGGTCGAAACCATCTCATAACTGCTGGAGTCAATGTTCACTTTTACCTGGCTAGAAAATTGAATAGAAACAAGATTTCAGTCAACATGTTTAGTTTTGTTCCTTTACACAATGTTTCCTTACTCTGTTAGGCCTACATATTAAACTTGTTCCATGCTCATTTCTGATTTCTGCAAAATGCCAGTCCAGTGGCTTAGTGATACCATGCGGCTGCACCTCCGATATCACTCCCGTTTTAACTGTTTATTTCACCTTCTTTAATTTCTTGTTTAAAGTTGTTGTGATGTATTTTGTAACTTTTAATGTATTTTTTTATAACGAAGCCAATCGTATGTGGTTGCAAATAAAAATAATTTAAAAATGAAAAATAAAATGTGAATCATTTTACTAGTCAGAACTGCAGGCCCGATCGAGGCCATTGATTTTTATTGCTTTTTCTAGGCTTTTGCCTACATCTTATACAAACTTGCTTTTTTTCTAGGCTTTTGCCTTCATCTTTAATACAAAGATCTGTATAAAGATGTAAGCAAAAGCCTAGAAAAAGCAATTTCTATGTTTTATGAATACGGCCCATTGAGCCAGTAAACTCAGGACAGGGCAAGTCCAGTGTGATGCCAACTGCATAGTACTGTGTAATTGTAGTGTTCAAATATGCCTTTGAGTCCGATAAATGTCTAGTTGAACAAGAAATATGAGATTAAGCAAAGTCTTCCCTCTAGTGCTTGCTCAAAGCGAATGCTGGTCAGCTCGTACGCACGAAAACTCGTACACGCACCAATTCTTGCACACACCACCTCGTACGCGCGTACAATCATAGAGCAAATTGCGCTATGGTAATAATTCACTAACTTTGAGATCTTGTCGTTTTTATGGAAAGTATAGAAGTAAGAAGTTGTATCCTAGTTGTTACTTTTTATAAATTGTTAAACAATTATTAAACTTTCCGTCTGTGTGTTTTTATTTCCAAACTAAACGATTTTTTTTTTCTGCTGAAATCCAAAAAGATTATTTGTAAAGAATGTTTTGAACAAAATTAACATCATACAGGTATAAATCTGAAAGATCTTCAGGAATTCATTCCTACGAATACAATATTAAGTTGTAATTTCTTTTTTAAAGCCATTGGACACTTTCGGTAAACAGTATTGTTCAAAGGCCCACACTTCGTGTATTACAACTTATATATAAAATAACAAATCTGTGAAAATTTAGGCTCAATCGGTCATCGGAGTCGGGAGAAAATAACGGGAAAACCCACCCTTGTTCGCACGTTTCACCGTGTCATGACATGTGTTTAAAATAAATCCGGAATTCTTGCTATAGAGAATTGATAATTGTTTTAATGTTTTCTCAAAAAGTAAAGCATGTCATGGAATAATATTTCAAGAGAAGTCTTTCACCATTACCTTCTGTAAACCCTGTAAGTTATTTGTAAATCTGTACTTTTATTTTTGTTTCTGTTCCGAAAGTATATAATGGCTTTAAGTAAAGTGAAATTAATAAGCCCAAGTCCAGTCAGCAGAAATCATTAATTAGTATGGATGTTATGAATTAATTTCAAATTTATAACTCTCATCACTGTCATTCACATCCACATGTCGTTCATTTCCAAACATGAAGTTTTGTGCTCATTTAGGCCTAGATGCTTGTTTTTGAGACCTCAAAATCTATGTACATCTGAGCTGAGGTCTCGAAATCAAAGTCGTGGAAAATTACTTCTTTCTTAAAACTACATAACTTCAGAGGGAACTGTTTCTCACAATCTTTTATACTGTCAACATCTCTCCATTACTAGTTACCATGTAAGGTTTTGTGCTAATAATTATTTTGGGTAATTACCAATTTAAGATCAATCTTTTTAGCTCTTTTTAAAACGGCCCCAGATCATGAACAGGGAATGTATTTACCAGTGTCTCCGCAAACCTCACTTGATTGTATTGTCACAATTTTTTTTATGCAAACTTTCAAATCCTTAGTTCTTACCATGACTGCACAGGATCACTGTCTTTTTTCCCGTTCTCCATCCTGGTTAGAGCTGACAAGTGTTCTAACTCAGTAAATCAAAATGCCATCGTTGATCCTAAAACGAAACCAAAAGCATGACAGGAAGCATGAAAGGGTATGTATAATTAATAGTACACTACACTGTACGTACCTAGTGTTACGTGCGCCTAATTCATTACAATTTCAAAAAGGAACTAAGGCACGACAGAGACATTTGACAAGGAAAAGTGAAACCTAACCAGCGATTATATTCACGATGATAATTTATTTTATACTCAAACAACAATATTTAAAGCAATAGAACAATTAATAATGTACATGGCAGATTTAATACAATTCAAATGAAAGACCCTAAGATTATAGCTACCGGAAGTTTGATGACTGGGTTTGATGTGCTGGTTACACGGTGTCTCTTCTAAATTGACGTCTGGCACTAGATTGGTACATCTGGGGAGAGCCTCAAACCTGGCATGGGTTTAGGCCATCTAGGAAGAGCTTCAAAACCGGGCGTGGGTTTTAGGCCATCGGAGCGCAAGAACCGGGTGGTTCAAACCATCGACTTGAAGGAGAAAGAGCACAGTTTTGACTGACTGTCTCTGTGCAAGAACCGGTTGGTTCAAGCCATCAACTTGGAGGAGAAAGAGCACAGTTGTGACTGACTGTCTCGCGTATCACAACTTCTATATCAAATAACAAACCTGTGAAAATTTGGGCTTAATCGGTCATCGGAGTCGGGAGAAAATAACGGGAAAACCCACCCTTGTATCCGCGCGTTTTACCGTGTCATGACATGTGTTTAAAATAAAACCGTAATTCTCGTTAACGAGAATTGATATTGTTTTACTGTTTCCTCAAAAAGTAAAGCATTTCATGGAATAATATTTCAGGAGAAGTATTTCACCACTACCTTCTGTAAACCCTGTAAGTTATTTGTAAATCTGTGAACTTTTTTCTTCTTTTTCTGTACTGAAAGGGTCCAATCGCTTTAATGCATTTGATGAAATACACCAAGTGAGAAGACTGGATTTTGACAATTACCAATAGTGTCCACTGTCTTTAAAAAGGAAATGGCACCTTGAAAGGCCTTTTCTCTTTGTAAAGGGCAAGGAAATTGTCAATTTCTAAATGAAAAGTTTCAAAATGAGGCGATTCATGACTGGTGCCTGGACATCGCTATATAAATCTTTCAATTGATGCATCCAGGATTTTTCTTTCCCATCATTTTACTTTGAGAAATTCTTCATGTGAGTACATTCTGCATCTTGGCTGTTATTTTAAAATCTGGCAAAAAAATAGAATGCGAGGGTGACTTCCATTCAAAAGATCATTACATTTCCTGCTTTGACTTGAGAGGAGAAGCTGTGATGGGTGGGGTCAACCAAGAACTCACCAAGAAGCAGACGGGGAGACCTACTCCTATAGAACTACATGTACATGTATGAGGTTTGTTCCACCATGGAGGAAGAAATCCGCTATCGTTTCTGTAACGGGAGACGATAGCGGAACGAATCTCATAGTTCTAGGAGTAGGGGAGACCAGTACATATGCACTACAATACATGTACAAGTTAGTTTTACTACCCTTCCCTATGTAGTTGGCACTATATTATATGTCATGGGGTAGACCCAGTAATTTGGATGCTGTACTCCTAGAGAAATTTGTCATTATCGGTTGTTCGATTTGTCATTATTGGTAGTACCCCCGATAATTACAAATTTTGCAAAAGGAGTAGGCCAATACAGCGCCCAAGTAGTTTGATGGGGGGAAAGATTCCGTATGGCGAACCACTTATTCACTTGATATGAAATATACATGTTGTATCTAATTTACCTCAATGAGATATCCCTTTTTGTAAAAATGAGAGGAAAAGTGGTGGCGCCATACGGAAAGTTATCCATTTGTTTGTTTGTTTGTTTGTTTGTTTGTTTGTTTGAATGATCTTCCCATCAAGGGAGCTCGGCAAACTCCAACAAAGGGATATATAAACACCAAGCTGGCAACAGCCAATCTCTCTCATACAAACATGGTTTAACGTCTATGATTATGAATTAAATCAAGAAAATCTGTGATTCAGTAACTAGCTAGATGACAATATTATTGTGAAATCAGCAGTTAGCTGGGGGATTCGAACTTTCACAAAATGACATTGTGACCGCGACTCCGTTTTTGCAGGGAAAAAAAAAATAGTATTTATGGGCTGCGGGATATTCTGCCATTGAACCCCAGTCTCTCCTCAAGAAGACCCAGTTACTTTAACTACCTTGGAGCTCATGGGGCTGTACTCTTTTTTTTCTTTTCGAAATTAATTTGTCTTTAACATCGGTCGTACCTAATTGACATAAAATTATTTCGAGAGAAAAAGGTGAACAGGCTAGTGTAGTAACTAAGTAAGCTACATAATAGCACCCGGGTCTCTCCAAGCATCAACAGAGTCAGAAATCCAACTCGATAGGTTGTTGTAGTATTGTAAATTGAGATTAATTAATATTATAATAAGAAAACCTATCCCTGGCTGGTACTTTGGCCATGGTGGTGAACGTCGTGTTGTGCAACTGAGGAGTCACAATAAGTTTCTTACCGTCTGACCGTATCGCTCTGCTACGATGCCCTCAACAATCCAAAGTTTCGGTTAGGGTGTTGGGTGCTCTCTGCTGAAGCGACAAACCAAACCACACGCTTGCTTACTATACTAGGTTGTAATCAGTTTTTGGAGAATCGAGATTATACGACCAATTCCATGGATCAGTTTGAGTCCACTACTACACTAGATAGTAAAACAAAACTATCCAAATCATTCACCGCAACCAACGGGGGTGAACAGTCTCAAGTTCAGCCACGACGAGCGAGCCAGCTAGCTCTAGCGCCAAACTCAATCAAACCATAAAAACTTCCTCCTCGGTGCTCAAAATAATACAATGTATTATAACAACAAACTTTCCCGGATATCCGGCCAATCATCCACGAGCAGCCGGCCGGATGTGTGTATACAAATTATAGAGGGCGCACTTTGTTGTGACCGGGTCCAATGTGTGCTGTGTTCGTGTGTGTGTTGATCCGGTAGTGGCCTCGCCGATAACCTAGATGATTCAGCTCATCAGCTAGCTACATGTGATCATATCACTTTTACTAGTGACAAATGTTGCTGTCCTGGATGTGTTACCGAGTACATTGTGTTAAAAGGTCTGTAGTGTATAAAATAGTTATAATATTGGAACCATTCCATTATGTTTACACGTACGTAAACATTTAAAGTAAAACTAAACCATGATGTACCCATGATTTTAATTTGTATTGATTGAGTACTAAATCAATCTAGACCCAGTGACTGGGGCGCTAGATTTCTTTTTTCCAAATGTTGACATTATCGGTCATCTAGATGACCGATACTATGTCAAAATTTGGATAGGTCATGATCGGTCATCTAGAATCTAGATGACCGATGTCAACATTTCGAAAAAAGGAATCTAGCGCCCCAGTCACTGGGTCTAAAATCAATCAATGTTCTTGAAGGCCTGGATCATGAAGGATGCTAGCCCACCTTGTTGAGCTGTCACAGTCGCAATGTAATGGATGCCTGATGTATGCCTAGTATCCGGGCCTATGTTGACTATTTCTTGAAGATGTTTAATTTTTGAGAAAGTTTACCACACCAGCAGCATGCATGGGAAAACTTATTGTGGCTCCCAAGAGTTTAGTCTGAATTTGCAGTTAGGCAGCTGCCAAAGAGGAAAAGTTTCCGTATGGCGCCACCACTTTTTCATTCGATATTAAATAATATAGTATCTAATTAACCTCAATGAGATATCCCTTTTTGTAAAAATGAGTGAACAGGTGGTGGCGCCATACGGAAAGTTATCCGCCAAAGATGTCATTTTCCTGTCCTGTGTTGGTTAGTTTTTATTTTGAAGTGCTGTTGCTTTTAATAAACACAAAAATGATAGTATACTGTGTTTCTAATTGTACATAAATTCTTTTACAAGGATCATTGTAGCCCTGGCATGCCTCGTTGAGTTTTGTCTCCATTTCATATCCAAACTATTTGTGTGGTCGAACATAGCACCTTTCCTCAACCCCCCCCCCCCCCCTGCCCCCTTCACTGTTCAACCCAGGTTGTGTTTTGCTGTGTGCTTTCCGACTCTCTCTCTCTCTCTCTCTACTCATGTATTTACACTTGACTGCTTATGTTACACCTAGTTTACAAAATACAAGTATGTGTTCATGTGAGTTGTGTTGTCAATAGGGACCTTTAGATTTGGGTGAACGTGGACGTGAACGTTTCTTCCAACCCTTTCACGTTTCCCTGTATTGCTATACATACAATGCATTACACCCCACTTTTGTGGTCCAGTAATCCATTCTTTCATGCGACCATCCTTTGTCCTCATACTCCTATTGGGGTTCGTAGCATTGTGCCTGCCCCTACTACAACCACGATCTTTGGTTCATAGCCAGCTGGGCCAAATTTCATAGAGCTGCTCAGCACAAAACTTTTACTTGGCAAAACAAGTCTTCCTTGATAAAAGAGGATTAGCCCTACCAACAAAATTTCCCCGTGGTTTTTAGTATAGGCAAGCAACAGCTGACTACGTAGCAAGCAATATGCAATCTGTGACTGGTAAGCCTGTTTTTATCAAGGCAGAAATGTAATGATAAGCACATTTTTGTGCCTAGAAGCTCTATGAAATTGGGCCCAGTGGTTTTTCAAATAGAAATTTGTTTGGCTATAATGTTCCCGTTTTTATGGATCCTTCCCTTAATCCATTTCCCCCTTTGTCTATAAAAGGAAATGTATTTTTTCGTACTTGTTTATGCCTCTGAAGGTCCAGTTTAGATCGAAAGCTACATGTAAATATAAGGCCATCTACCCACTCATTGTTGTACAAAGCTTTTATATATAATTCTACACGCCATTTTATTTTTTATTTTTTTTTACAAACAATGATGATTTCTTTCATATGTAAATTGTTAGTTTTGCTCATGCAGTTATTTTGATATACATATTGGACAACTTTCATTATATAGGGTAATGAAAGCGTTCTTTTAATTATACACATATAATTGTGTGTTGTACAATTTAAATAGTGGATGAAGTTATTTTTGGCGCCTCATACGACACAACGTGCAGACAACATGCAGCTTTAGATTTTGCATCCAAGACGTCGACTGACATGTGACTACATCTTGCTGAGGCTTTGCGCATGCGTCAAGTCGTCACCAATGTTGTCTGCACGAGCTGAGGACCCCAAAACTATGGTTTTGACGTACGTTCAGAAAAACCAAAGCCGTGCTCGACGTGAACGTAGCCTTTAGAAAGGCGCATGCGGCACCAATTATGTCACTCATGCCACTCAAGAAAAGAGACCAGCGAAAGTACCGACGCAGCGAAGCGCCTTAAATAAAGGCTAACTAGGTATACAACGTGAACGATGTCCGCGTTCACCCAAATCTAAAGGTCCCTATTTAGCCTTCCAGAGAGACCCTGCTACATGTAGGGTCAAAATGTCAGGTCATTAACTATATAGTTTTGTGCATATACTGCAGATCCTTTCTTGAACCATTCTTGTATAATACAATCACAGGGAAGTCTCCATGCGCTTTGAGATGAAAACAAAAAAGAAGTAAAAATTAATAGAGGTGTGAAGTAAAGGGCCAAACTCCTTCAGTATTCTCATTGCCGAAGTGTATGACAAAGAATGATTTGGGTTTATAGTGATCTGCAGCACAGGAGGATTTAGAAGGCTTTAGGACACTATGAGTTTTTATTAGCAAAATTTAGTTGATACGGCAGGCTATAGCAAAAATATAGTGTGTTTTTAACTTTGTCTTAAATAAATTCGTGCTGTTTGAGCTTGTTTTATGTTGTCCAGAAAACTATTCCGTAATTCTTCTGCTGCTGCAGCAAAACCTCTGGGCCCATAACATTTAGTGGAAGTCGAGGGACAAACCATGGGGCTATAGCTCCATGGACAAACTAAGAGAGACTCGGATTTAGAGCGGATGATATTTTTGGATGAGCTTTTGGAGATAAGTTGGGCCCAAAACCTTGCAACATTTCAAGATAAGAATAGTGGTTGATAGGCAGTTTGCAACAGCTAAAGTTTTTTTTTTTCATTCCAGATTCATCAAACCCTCAGTTTCTGCTAAAGTGAGTGACAGACATAGTGTTGGTATGGCCTCAGTCAATGAAAATGAAACAGTCATGGATAGACAAGCGTTGTCACGTAATCGACCTGTTGTCGTGATATATACCGCATACAATGATACTGTAATACAGCAATTGAAGGAACGACACTCGGACATCCCTTATGTCTTGGTGGACGTCCAGCCACCAGGTAGCTATAGACAAAGTTTTGCCAATGTTACTGTATAAATATTCACTATTCAGGGCTCAATTTTACACTGGACTACAGGTGCTTATGGTCACTATTCTCTGCTTAGGCGTACTGTTGGCAACTATAAGTGACTCGGACTTTATACGGTAGAGGAGTCATTTTGGCGGCCCTTTTTTTCAATATGGCCACCAAAATGGCTGCCAAAAGCCATTTTTGTCACTATGTTATTATGCAAAATCTTCTTAAATGTGAGCTTCTATGCGGCTACAAAATTGTTTAACTGGTCTGCAAAGGTGTTGGCAACTATTAATAGGTGACGACGTACCTTCTTTAGATAGAGGGGTAAATTTGGCAACCATTTTTCAAAATGGCCGCCAAAAGCCACTTATGTCTCTATAGTATTGTGCAAAATCTTTTTAAATGTGAGCTTCTACGAGGCTACAACACTGGTCTGCAAAGGTGTTGGCAACTATTAATAAGTGACTGCGCACTTTGTACGGATAGAGGAGTCATTTTGGCGACCAATTTTCAAAGTGGCCGCCAATATGGCCGCCAAAAGCCAATGTTGTCTCTATATCTAGATTCTATGCTTGCGGTACCATACAACTGGGCCCATGGTGTGAGTCTGGAGTATTTATTGCAACTTTAATAAGAGTCTTCCAAAAAACAATTCTCACTGACTGTTTTTCAGGATGGACAAATGTTTTAATACATCAAATTGGTTTTTACTTTGTGCTCGTCTTAAATCCCCTCTTTTTTTATTCATAGGAGAGATAATTAAAGCAGAGGTGCTTGCGATTCTTCAAGAAGCAGAGATAATATTGAGTGATACGAACCTTATCCCACCAATTTATACCAAATTGAAAAAGACAAAGTGGATTCAGTCCACATGGGCAGGTATGTTTGTGCCAACTTCCAGACAAGGACCCAATTTCAATGACACTGAGCACCTTTGATAATTGTCAAAGACCAGTCTTCTCTCTTGGTGTATCTCAACATATAAATGCAAAAAGTAACAAACTTGTGAAAGTTTGAACTCAATTGCTTGGCAAACTTGCTAGAATGGAAGAAAAAATACCCTTGAGTTGTGTGTGCTTTCAGATACTCGATTTTGAGACCTCAAAATCTATCTCGAAATCAAATTCGAAGAATTTGTGGAAAATCACTTTATTATCTATAACTACGTCAATACTTCAGAGGGAGCCGTTTCTCACAATGGTTTACAGCTCTCCATTCAACAAGTATGTTTTTATGCTTACAATTATTTTGAGTAATTACCAATAGTGTCCAGTGCCTTTAAACAGAAATTACTGCTTAAAGAAACCTTACTGAGCAATTTTTAGCAGGATACCGGTCACAAATTGTACACGTGACATGCTATTTTAGCTAGTAACCTTATTCTGGTTCGCATATTTTTGTCTTGCTTAGCTTGTTTCTGTGCTTAAAGGAACACGTTGCCTTGGATTGGCAAGTTAGTCTATAAAAAGCGTCTGCAACCGTTTTTTATAAAATGCATATGATTGGAAAGATGTTTTAAAAGTAGAATACAATCATCCACACAAGTTTTCCTCAAAATTACGTGGTTTTCCTTTTACTGGGCGAACTAACACGGTCGGCCATTTATGGGAGTCAAATTTTTGACTCCCATAAATGTCGATGAGGTAAAAGGAAAACCGTGCAATTTCAAGGCACGTTTGTGTGGATCATTGTATTCTACTTTTACAACATCTTTCTACCCACATGCATTTTATAACAAACGGTTGCAAATCCTTTTTAAAGACCAACTCGACCGATCCAAGGCAACGTGTTCCTTTGAGCAGCTCTTTGAAATTGTATTGTAATGCGCACGTATCCACCCTGCTGGGTGTTTAAGGCGCAGTAAACCAAAAAAAAACAAAAAAAAAACAAACAAACAAACAGAGACACCTAAATTAGTTCTTGAAAACCTGGTATATTAAACATGTTAAAGAAGTAAATGTTAATTCTGTGGTACAAAGAAAGCATCTACAATTAAGTGTTATGAGTTCCTGATGCATGGCGAAGCTGAAGAAAAAGACTTGTTACCCCAGGAGTGTCAAGACTTGAGTTTGTAATTAGCCCAAGCTTTTTGAAATGGGTCGTTTTTAATCATTTTGTTCTCTTACTGTACAGGTATTGATGAGTTCTACCATCACCTTGATTTCAATGAACTGCCAACCTTCACATTTACACGTTTTGGTCAAGGGATAAGGGCGGCCATGGCAGAGTACACCATAGGCCACATAATCGCTCATGAGAGATCTTTCTTTGACTTGAAAAGCAATCAAGAACAGAAAATATGGTAAGATGTATTAATGGAAATCCATTCTGGCTTTTAAGCACGAAAAGAAGCTATTGCCAAACACGCAATAAAGTTAAATAGGCGCTGATAGGATTGAAGGTTTGTCTCGCTGACTGACATATTTGGTTTACTAAGCAGGAAGTCGCCACTAATTTTGAAGTAACCGAGAAGTTGATCCTTGATAGTTTTGTTGTTGTCCATGTTTCTGCTCCATAAGTTATTGTTGGTAGATGGTAGCACACACTGTCTTATCACCAAGTATTCCTTTGTATCGGCCAAACGAGCTCCATCCTGCCTTAATCCTAGTTGAAGAGCCTATTAGGTGCTCATAAGTTTTGCACTTGTTTCATTTTAGGAAGCGAATCCCGTACCGCAGTTTGGACCAGATCACAATTGGTATACTAGGCGCTGGAGACATAGGAGAGGAAAGTAAGTTATTGATATTGGCCCAAGGAAAAACTATGGTTTGTTCTAATAATAGCAACTATTTAAATAATAATAATACAAATCATTTAGAAGGTGCTATACAAAGAACAGAGCGCCTAACATTAACAAAGGGAGGGCAACACAAGAACAAAAAACAAAAACAAGACCAACGACAGGCATATAGAGAAAGAACAAAAGAAGAGCAAATTAGGATGGTTCTGGAAATAAAAATGTCTTGAGGAGGCGTTTAAACACAGCCAACGACGCAGCCCCTCTCAGACTCGCTGGCAGCGCGTTCCACAAGCGCGGTGCAGCAACCCCAAAGGCTCTGTCCCCGGCTTTCCTTTTGGATCTAGGAATGGAGAGCCAGGCCAAGTCTGATGAGGAGCGGAGTCGATGGCTGTGTGCATTAGAAATACCATATTGTAAGTGAATCAAATTAACAAGATACGAGGGAGCCTGAGCATGAAGAATTATGTAAATCAGAGTG
Source organism: Asterias rubens (assembly GCF_902459465.1). Taxonomy (NCBI): domain Eukaryota; kingdom Metazoa; phylum Echinodermata; class Asteroidea; order Forcipulatida; family Asteriidae; genus Asterias; species Asterias rubens. Next base: position 16,909,209 of record NC_047064.1, on the reverse strand, counting down.
AAGGTTTTGAAACAGATTCTTTGCTTAACAGGTAACCAATGTAGATCTGTCAGCAGGCTATCAGAAGGCTGCAATACTTTCACGACAATTACCACTTGCCAATGCTGTATATTTGTCATTCTATGTGATACTCTTCCAGTGGGAAATTTGTCACAATCAAAATTTGTCACGCCAAAATTTGCTTCGCATCTGCAGAAAGTATGAGCCAGGCTTTAGTCAATACAGCCATAAATTATTGAAATTTGTTAATGCTATTTGAAAACAAGTGTGATGTTTGTCTGTTTTTAGTTGCAAGAGTATGTAAAGCTTTCAACATGACGACGTGGGGATTAGTCAGGCGTGACCTGCCCAAAGAAGAACGAAGTGAGCATGTGGATGTTTATAAGTAAGTACACCCAGTCTTTTGCACATGCCATTGTGGGGACTTGCTATTGTTGTTCTATTCCCTTTTCTGAGGGGACTCTGTTTATCAAAGAAAAACACTGTGGGGACCTTTGTTCCATTGTGTTAAAGCCCAAACTACTCAGTGTACACATGCTACTACACTGATTGGAACATGCCAAAATATTGAATATTTGTAAGGGATTTGTTGTAGCGGCATTGTGGGACGATAGAAGGGGGCTCCAACACGACTCCTACAGGCTGATCAGTAAATCTGCTCACCAGAGAGGGCGCCCTCAGGCTCTGGCTTAGATCTCGGCTTTGTGTAATTTCATGACTTGTTGAGTATAAATAAAGCTACATCCTTGTGTTATTTAAAGCTGTGTACAACCATAAAGAATAAAAGAGTGGCGACAGAGTCTCAAAACTGCCGTTAAAAACGAGCAGGGTGGTGGCCTTTATCGCACAGCCACGACCCTGCAGTATTTAAACGAGGTCCTCCATTACTTAGACACTATTTTTTATTCCAATTCATCAACACCCTTTGTTGTTAAAAGGAGGCGTGTTCTCAAGAATGAACAAATCTACAATGTAATGTAAACACTTTAATCTCAAATGGGTTACCGCAAACTGAATTACTTTTATACTTGGCTCCTGGTGTTTTTTTAACTGCAGAGTGTTGGTTCGAGTCCCTGGTGGGACAATGGCATCCTGAAACAAGACACTCTACCATTATTGCCACATCCTTTTGATAGGACATAAAGCCATAAAGGTCCTGTGTGTTGTGTACTGCTCGTAAAATAACCAGTGCTGCAAAGCACCTCGTAAAAGACATTACATGTATATGGTGCTTCAAAGGAATATGTCTCATACTTTCAACCATACATGTTGCTCCACAGTCCACATACCTTGAAGGAGTCAAAGGCACTGGACACTATTGGTAATTACTCAAAATAATTTTTAACATAAAAACCTACTTGTTAACAAGCAATGGGGAGCTGTTGTTAACTAGTATAAAACATTGTGAAAAACGGCTCCCTCTGAAGTAGCATAGTTTTGGAGAAAGAAGTTATTTTCCACTAAAACATTTTGATTTGATTTCGAGACCACTGAATTAGATTTTGAGGTCCCGCAAAAACAAGCATTTGAAAGCTCACAACTTTGTATGAAAATTATTATTATCTCACAACTTTGATGACCGATTGAGTTCAAATTTTCACAGGTTTGTTACTTTGTGCATATATGTGGAGATACAATGTACACCAAGTGAGAAGACTGGTCTTTAACAATTACCAAAGGTGTCCAGTGTCATTAAGTAATGAGCGCTTTGATATGCCCCTAGGGATGTGATATTGCACTGTGTATAGGCATGATAATCTCCATACTTAAATGTGATTTCCATTTTAGCCCTCAGAAAAATCAGGAAAATTCTGATTTAAAAGTGTATTCACGCCTCTACCATGTGTACAGGTACATGTAGGTCACTCCATGTACTCAATAAAATGTGTTTACTTTATTCCGAGGGCCAAATGTCATGCGTGTACAATGTATATAAGAACCTGAAGTAACGTAGTTTTCGAGAAGGAAGTCATTTTCCACTAAAATATTTTAATTTTTCAAGAACTCAGAATTACATGTATATCTTGAGGTCCTGAAATCAAGCATCTGAATGAAAGCACACAACTTTGTGTGACAAGGTTGTTTTTCTTCCATTATTGTTTTGTAACTTCAACGACCAAATTTGTACCGGTTTGTTATTGTGTGCATATGTTGAGATACACCAAGTGAGAAGACTGGTCTTTGACAATACCAAAGGTTTCCAGTGTCTTACACCAAGTGAGAAGACTGGTCTTTGACAATATTACCAAAGGTTTCCAGTATCTTACACCAAGTGAGAAGACTGGTCTTTGACAATATTACCAAAGGTTTCCAGTAGCTTAAACCAAGTGAGAAGACTGGTCTTTGACAATATTACCATAGGTTTCCAGCGTCTTTTATAATGCCTCAAAACCCATGTTATGATGTGCCTCATCCAGGAGTATTTTTTTATTCTTATATATTTGGTACTCACAGAAAGATGGATGGATTATGTGATCTACTGGCTGAGTGTGACTACATATGCAGCGTGTTACCCCAAACGCCACAAACTGATGACATTCTCTCCAACGACGTCTTGTCCAACTGCACCAAGAAACCAATGATCATTAACATTGGAAGGGGGAATATCATCAGTGAAGACGCCATACTGAAAGCCCTAGAGAAAGGCTGGATCTCACATGCAGTCCTGGATGTGTTCAGAGAGGAGCCACTCCCCAAGGAAAGTCCCCTGTGGTCATCTTCCAAGGTATCTATCACCATCATCATATTAGTCGCTTGTCACACAACCCACTGATGGGAGGGTGAAACACCAAAATGAAGCTCATTTTATGCTTTTCAGCCATGTATAAAACCCAGTAAGTTAATTTTCCCCCTTGTGACACATTTTCACAGAGCCCATCATATATGCTGTGTTCATCCAGTGTAGATGTTACCCTCCTCATGAAGACTCTGTTCATTTCTGTTTCTTGCAGTTCTGGTCCATGTTGTTTCTGCATAATAACCTGATGCCATCTCTCCATCTTCTTCTCTGTCTACCTCTTTTTCCTTTTCCCTGTCCTTGGTTGCCAATCCATCATTCTTGTTGTCCATCTGTTGTCATTTGTTTGGCTAGTGTCCAGCCCACTTCATTTTTTACCTTGTTTTATTGTCCTTATGACGTCTCTTACCATGCTAACGGTTGACAGCCCAATATAAGCAGATGCACTCTGCTTCACTTCACAAATTCGTTAAGCCTAGCCTTCACATTGAAGTGGCCATCTGGGCCTAATTTCATAAAGCCTGTAATCAAAAAAACTTGCTAAGCATAGATTAGGTTTGCTTAGCGGAAAGAGGTTACCAGCCAAAATTACATTAAGTTTACAATGTTGTGACTGGTGCCCAACTAAATGTTTTGCTTAGCAATCACATTTGTCAAGCAGAATTTTCTGCTAAATGGCATTTATGAAATTGAGCACTGAGCTTGTGATGTTGTGAAAATACTATCAAGTTGGCTTTTTAATAATTAAAGCCATTGGACTCTTTCGGTAAACAGTATTGTCCAAATGCCCACACTCCGTGTATCACAAATTATCTATAAAATAAACCTGTGAAAATTTAGGCTCAACCGGTCATTGGAGTCAGGAGAAAATAACGGGAAAACCCACCCTTGTTTCGCACGTTTCGCCGTGTCATGACATGTGGTTATAATAAATCCGTAATTCTCGTTAGCGAGAAATGATAACTGTTTTAATGTTTTCTCAAAACATGCAAAAAGTAAAGCATTTTATGGAATATTATTTCAAGAGAAGTCTTTCACCATCACCTTCTGTAAACCCTGTAAGTTATTTGTAAATCTGTGAACTTTATTTTTTTTTTCTGTCCCTAAAGTGTATAATGGCTTTAATCAAATAAATAAACTATTGTATATTGTTTAATTTTTTTTATCAGGTGACCATTTCACCACATTCAGCCGGCCACACCTTCTCCAGTAAGGCAAGTAAAAACAAAAGGGATTATTGGGAAGTAGATTCCAGTCGCATTTCATCCATATGGGTATTTTCAGGCATGGTACTAAGTCATTAGACCCAAACCGGTTTAAATTTGCAAGGTGGTGTTATAAATCTCTTCCCCGTGCGTTCAGACAGCACTGAGTTAAACCCAACACCGATTATCGTCGATTTTAAGAGGTCAAAGCAGACGCGACTCCATTACTCTATCATCCGTTTTATTCACAGATGCTTGTCGTGTCCATTGGTCACTGTGTGTTTACCGTAACGATCACGGAGGTCAATGGGTCATCTTTTGTGGAATTAAACCGGATGTGGTCTTCTTTTGTAATTCTGTACACACACATTGTTTCAAAACAAAAGATAGACTTGAGGTGGTCTAAAGATACCCCCCCCCACAGTGTTTACCGCAACGTTTTAAAGGCACTGTACACGTTTGATAATATATTCACTTGGTGTATCTCATCATAAGCATAAAATAACAAGCCTGTGAAAGTTTGAGCTCAGTTGGTTATTGAAGTTGCGAGAAAATGCTGAAAGAAAAACACCCTTGTTGGTAGAATTTGCGTGCTCTCAGAAATGAATAAAATACTTCTAGCTAGAAGTCTTTTAATATTTTAGTGAGAAATTACCTCTGTCTCAAAAACTACGTTACTTCAGAGGGAGTTGTTTCCCACCATGTTTTATACTATCAACAGCTCTCCAATGCCAGTTACCAAGTCAGTTTTTAAGTTGATATTTGTTTTGAGTAATTACTAAACGTGTACTTTCCCTTTAATTGATGTTATTGTTTTAACAGTGAGTTGCTTCATGATCGTTTTAATTCTTGTACTCGCATCCTGTTTCTTTCGTTTAGCTCATTACTTTACTTGAAGAGAACTATGACCGTTACATCAATGGGAAACCTCTTAAGTTCATCGTAGACTGGAAGCAAGGTTATTGACAGAGGAAAGGTCTGGAGAATTTCTTGTCTATTTTGATACCCTTTTCGGGGTTCAAGGCCAAGTCACACTGCAGTGATAACGAACGTGATAACGATAACGACGCAAAGAGAACGCATTTCTGTTGGTTGAATTGCTCCAGGCAGAAGTCGCTCATTACTCATTCAACCAATCGAGGGTGTGCATATTTATCGTTCTTGTTTACGTTCTCGTTATTGGGCCTGTGTGACTGGGTCTTAATGGTCCTTTTTTTATTGGCCCTGAAGGATGAAGGATATTTTGAGAAGAACAAAGAAGTCAGAAAAAAAGGCCAAATAAATTACACGCCTGATGCCAAAATGTTTTGGGCTAAAAGAATTCAAATGTGTTTACCCGGTACAAGTTAATTTACTTCCATTTGTATTCCAACAAACTATTCAAAGATTATTGAAGAGTGTAAGACTAAATATATTAAAGAAGAAAACAGATTAAACACAAATTAGTACATGGGCTTACATGTACGACTTTAGAAGGTAAATATAAGATATTATACATCTTACTATAACAATCTTACTTTTTTTCCCATTCATAAATGCCCTTTTGTTAAAAAAATACAATTACAGACACTTTGACAGTTGAAAATTTGAGGTTTGAACTATTTTTATCAAAAACTTTTTGAAGAGTCTGTTGTGCGTGGGTTGTGTGTATGCGCATGCTTTAAAATAGATTACGTGCGCGCGCTTAGAAGTAGATTACGTGCTGTTACTAATAGCTATGAATTGCGTTCCGCAGGATAATCTTGCGTGCCTGACATGCTGAAGCCAGCCGGTTATAAACACTTGTCATTATCAACCGCTTAAACACCCCCCTGTGGCGCGCTCTCCACCAATAGGAGTTTTTAACTGTGTCATATTTTTAATCATTTGTGTAAAACGACTTATTAAAAGACCCTTTGTTTTCATAAATGTTTGTGCGATATAATCATAGTATAATTATTTTTGTAATGAATAAAATATGATATTTGGACGTTAATTTTGTGAAGTGTGTGAAAGAGTTCTTTCATAAAGCATATAGCAGAACCAATTAGTCTTCAAACAAATTGTCCCTAAATATTTAAAGACACTGGACAGGTTTGGGGATATTGTCAAATACCAGCATTCTCACTTGGTGTTTCCCAACATGTGTATACGATAAAACAAAACAGGAACTTTGGACTCAATTGTTCATCAAAGTTGTAAGAGAATGAAAGAAAATGATGAAAGAAAACACCCCTTTGTTGCACATGTACATGTATGCTTCCAGAGGCTTAATGAAAGGGTTGTGCTGAATGTTCGAGTGATAAATTACCTCTTTCTCAAAAACTATGTTACTTCAGAGGGAGCCGAACATTTGTCCAGTCGCTCCTCACGAATTCAGAAGCCATTTTGTATGTACTTAATTCAGACTTTGGTTCGGCGTGACTCTGGAGCGCCAATCTGAAACGTTTGCAAGTTATCTTAAATTAATGCCCCATTCGACGAGACATCAAAACGGATTTTTACCAATGATTTTACCTTGACTCCTTAAACAATTAAATAAATGAAATGAGAAACAAAAGGAAGAACAATTGAGCTGCGTGACCCTGGTGTACGGGCGCGTCGGCGGTTGTTGGCGGGGACCTCTTGGTAGTCGACTCTGTAAAGGAGAAAAAAGGGCAAGCCAATAAATCGACACCAGAATCTTTGGACATTTTTAGTAATCGTTCTGCGTGAATTTGGCCCATGGGGAAAAAGTGGGAGTAAGTACAAGGGCTAACTACATAATTATACACATGGAAAAACTTTTACTGACTTTTCTGACTTTAACAATTGAAATAATTCAGGTCTGAAACCTTTTTTTAGGCATCTAGAAGCAAACAAATTTGTGCAATGGTTTTCTATCTTATTTATTATCTTCTTCTAATTATTCTTTTGCAACCTTGAAGGAGATTGAGCACAACTCCACTCTTCCGAAGATTTTGTTGGGAATTTGTGACGTAAAAATAATTTGCATCGCGTTCGCAGGAAGTATTTATTATTAATTTCCATGTAAATATATACAGTGAAATATGAATTTTGGTTTTGTCTGGGCAACTCAACCCTATTCCTATAGAGTGTTAATCATGAGAGTTTTTTTTTTTCGTTTTTTTTCCCCGAAACATAGGGTGTTGGAATATAGAGCAAAAGGTATACCAAAGTAAAACTACCACACAACTTGGAAAATTGTAACTTTTGAAAAGTTGGAAAATGAAGAGAAAAAAAATGTACCTATAGATTTAGAGCAGCCCAAAGAGACATCTTGGTCATGACTGCAGTGGTGTTGGGACCATGTCCCAAGTTCACATTGGTCCAATCTCTCTTCGTCACCTTTACAAGTTATGCCCTCTTGTAGTATTGGTCCTTTGTAGCCGGAACCTCCACTTCCCTATCAACCGGAGCAAAGAAAGGGTATTTTAAACAAGACGTGCACTCCTATACTGTCCACCATACCTTAAAGGCACTGGACACTATTGGTAAATGTCAAAGACAAGTCTTCACACTTGGTGTATCTCAACATATGCACCAAATAACAAACTTGTGAAAATTTGAGTTCAGTTGGTCATCGAAGTTGCGAGATAATGAAAGAAGAAACACCCTTGTCACACGAAGTTGTGTGCTTCCAGATGCTTGATTTCGAGACATCAAGTTCTAAACTTGAGGTCTCGAAATCAAATTCGTGGAAAATTACTTCTTTCTCGAAAACTACGTCACTTCAGAGGGAGCCGTTTCTCACAACGTTTCATACTATCAACCTCTCCCCATTACTCGTTACCAAGTAAGGTTTTATGCTAATAATTTTTTTTAGTAATTACCAATAGTGTCCACTGCCTTTAAAAAATGCTAATTTTCACTCTCTTCTTCAAAGATATGGCGAGCGTGGTCATGCCAGAGCTAGAGTTTACGGGGGAAACCCTTGAGACTGCAGGACATAGTTCACAGTTTTTACTGATGAACTAGAATTTATTTTAACTGATTTGGGCAATATCAACCCAAATCAACTGCCACCATGATAGGGGCCAGTTGTCACCTACTCCTGGGTCTGAAACAGGGTTACCCCCCCCCCCTTCACATTATGTAAGGATGTAGTCATGGGTATCGTCCTATGAGCCTTGCTGGTAGAACAGGGGTGGGTTTCACAAAGAGTTAGGACTAGTCTTGTGGAATCGACCCCTGAATGCAAAACCGTCCAAAGTAGTTATGGGGCAATTATGGTTAAATGTCAAAATGCTAAAGTTCCTGTTTCCACACCATGCAAAGCTTCAAGCATCACTTATCTAATTTATTTGTATTTTTTTTTATTACCACCAAGAAAGTTCTAGTGTTGTGAGCAAATTCGTATTGCTCATTAGTGATGACTAAAGTAAGTTTAAAGCTTTGTTCTGATTATGAACTTACCAATCCGTTCCCATCATACCAGAGATGACTGTAGCCGAGCTCGCGACAAGCGACAATGGAGTTTTCTCGGGTCCAACCGGTGTTACAAATTGTGCCCCATTTGCCATCATAGAATATCTCCAGATATGTTGATCTCCCCGATTGACTGCCACGGTTGACTCCAGGGTATGCAAATCGGATTGGGTGTTTCCCTTCTGAAAATGTGCATAAAAACATTCGGCGATCAGTTTTTGAATGCTCGATATAGCATGGTCACAACCCACACTCCACAATTATTATAGGTAATATCACACATGGCAACAAAACAGGCAACCAGGTCCAAGCAATCTTCAAAAAGGAAGGGTGTTCACATTTCATTTTTCACATAATTTTCCTGAGTAGGCTACACTGGTAAAGATATTTTTATAAAAATAAATAAAATCATGTGTTACCCAATCGCTCGTTTTGTATGCAGTTCCACATGTATCATCTGTGAGTGGTGTCGATCCACTATGGTTTGCTAAGCAACCCATTTTAAAGCATTTTGGGGGGCTGGAATTGGATCCAGGTGGACAGCGCCTATGCTGAAGAGGTAGAAGCTCAAACTCTTATTTCAAGTATGGCATTTAATTGATTCTTATATACCTGGAAGTGCTCCACTGCATATGAACCCAACGGCAGCACCGTTCACTGGTGAGCCATCATCAGCATCCATCTCGTCAAACTCGCATTGCGCCAACGACTCCTCATCTCTCGAACATCTCATATTCTCAATAGCGATCGGCACTGCAATCTCACCGAACCGATCATCAGTTGTCACGTCCATTAGGTATCCGTACCCGAGCTGGCGACAGACTACTGTACCGACACTGAATAGAACCGTTCTGGAGAAATAATCATCTCCCGATTCGATGTAGATTGTGACCCAGCGATCCTTGTAGAAAATCTCCAGGAGTCCTTCATGCTGATTCTTGCCACTGACGAGTCTAACTTGAAAGCCTGCTGGCTCTGAAAGGAAATGCAAACAAGAAAAGCAGTTTTGTTATCAATAATTATTTTCTTCCAAAAAAGACTTCTCTACAACAAGATGCAGAGATCTGCATGGGACGGCCAGTAGTTTTTGGTGTCAGTAAACTTTTGATAGGTCATAGTCCGGCAGTCTTGTGTCTGAAGAATTTATTAAGGGTTGAACAGTGACGAATTTCGAGGAGCGGGATTTGAACCTGCGACCACCGGATTAAGGTGCACGACGAACTGGGCTATCTAGCCCTTATGTTGTTGGTCTCCCTCTTTTTTCAGGGTTTTTGTTCGGGGTGCCATTCAGATGCCTTTGATAAGACGTTTTAATTGAGGCTTCAAGTAAAAAAAAAAACATCACTTGATGAAAGCAAATCACTAATTGAAAGGAAACCATGGGTTTCTCTTCCGGTTTATTTGAACAAATTGCATCACACCACTTCTAAAAACACTGAACAATAGGAGTTGCTCAATTTTAAGACTTTAAAAAGTATTTAAATATAATTATGCTCACCTCCTCTTCTATTGCAAACCACACCAGCTTCGTGGCTAGGAGGACACTGCTCAGTAAACCACATCTCGGCACGACACTCTCCAATAGAACTCTCGTTCCCCTGGCACTCCAGCCCAGTGGCTATGTACTTCAATTGGTGTCCCAGCCGTGATGGATGTTCCCCAAAGTATGAACCGGTGGTCGCCCTGACGGCCGATGGGAAGTCCATCTGCCGACAGATGACGTCCGATTCTGCTTTGTCCCAGCCTTTATCGCAGACCAAGTAGGGATCTGAATCTGGGTACGGCCGGATGAGAAGACCTCCCTCCGTGGCAAAGTGGATGTAGGAGAAGAATTCCACCTCTAGGCTGGATGCTGATGTTTCAAACAGAAAAGCAAAGATAAGTTATCCCTGTTATTTTAATTGAAAAATTCCATAAACAACACCAGTAGACCTGTATTTAAACTGCATAGTTGTCTCATTATATTCTACTTTTAAAACATCTTTCTTATGATATGCATTTTATTAACGGTTTCAAACGATGTTCATAAGTCAACTCGCCCGATCCAAGGCAACGCGTCCCTTTAAATATCAAACCCTGCTCTCGTATATTCACCTTCGTTTGTGCACCAGACCGTGGCAAAGGACCCGCTACATTCATGGCGCATCCAGCCATCGTTTGGACACCTCTCTAAGGACCTCTCAGATCCAACACACCCAACATTACTCAGCCATGCTGGTTCATCACCCCTTCCCTCCTTGTCACCGTCTAAGCCGAGGTAGTTGACCCAATGGTATCCAAGTTGACGGCATGAGACGAGAGCATCGTAGAAGTCCCATCCTTCCGCACAGATCCTACCCCATTGATCCTTGTAGAACACTTCAAGCCGACCGTGTGGGGTTGTGATAGAGGTTGAATTCACAACACGCAGGGAAAATATATCTGTACAAAATAAAAAGTCAGGCCCAATAATCAATTGTTGTTTCATGAAAATCAAACCAACTCAACTTATTCGAGTTGTTTTTATTTCACTCCAAGAAAGTAATGAACTAAAAAAGTTCAAAATAAAATGTTAGGCCCTAATAAATTGTTGTTCCAGGAAAATCAAACTACTCAATTTATTCGAGTTGTTTAAAAAAAAAATGCGACAACCGCACTCTCAAAATTAATTGTGATTGCGATGACCGAAAAATACCCTTCAACCTTGACTGAACTTCAAAGGAGAAAATCCACTGATGTGGACTAACACTAATAATGCCATCCGGCAATAATACACCAACCGTCCTTGGCTGACTCCTTCGTAAAGAAAAGGCTTAGAATGGATTACAGTTTGCTTTTAACGCAACAAATCACGTATAAATAAATGGAGCTTAGAAATCATTTTTTTTCCGTTTTGAAATTTCTTGCAAAAGGTTGTTGTTGTGAAATCACCTGATTTCCAGGTTGAAGTTGATCCTGCAATAGCATTTACTCTAAACTAAAGTCGGTTAGCGCTACAGATTCAGTCTCGTTTTCCTTCAAAGGTGTAGCAGAAGACGTTGTAAGTCCGTGCCTCCATGCCTATTGCCATAGTCATAGTATTTAAAGACACTGGACACTATTGGTAATTGTGAAAGACCATTCTTCTGTCTTGGTGTATCTCAACATATATGTACAAAATAACAAACCTGTGAAAACTTGAGTTCAATTGGTCATCAAAGTTGCGAGATAAAGATGGAAAAAATACACCCTCACACAAAGTTGTGTGCGTTAAGATGGATGATTTCGAGACCTCAAATTTTAAAATCTGAGGTCTCGAAATCAAATTCGTGGAAAATTACTTCTTTCTCGAAAACTATGTCACTTCAGAGGGAGCCGTTTCTCACAATGTTTTATACTATCAAACTCTCCCCATCTCGTCACCAAAGTAAGGTTTTATGCCAATAATTATTGTGAGTAAACCAATAGTGTCCACTGCCTTTAAAAAGTGAAATGTTTCTCAAAATGCACCATACTATCCAAAGCTGCTGTACATCTTCCCACATTGTCACGATCTTCAGTCATTACCAAACGTATACAACCCCTTTATTGGACAAAACAAAATTGTTGTCCTTTCATACCAGGTATATTTTTGAACAAATAACAACGTATGTTAAAAAAAAAATCAAGGAACCCTTGCTGCACTACTATCCTGTCACCGGGATGTGTTATTAAAATAGTATAGGCATACCTTGTGCCTTGCATCTTGTAAGAATTACCAACAAGCTCGATATGAAGACCGTTATCTTGACTGAGGCTTCCATAGTCATCTTGCCATCTGCTGTAAAGTGTACAGCAAAAGTCCGTCACAGTGTTAGATCACCTGTATTCATACAAAATTGTCTTTATCAATCATGAATAATATGACGCAACTTCGATTTTTAGCATGTTTGTAAAAACGAGGAGTTGTCTTAAAATTAAGCATGAATAAATAGTTTCCTCTGTGGGGAAAAAAAAATACGAACCATGTTTTCTTTTCTTTTCGAAACAACAATTTTATAATGCAAAATTTTATGGTTTTGACACTTTGTATAAGTTTTTGGCCATCCCACTGTGGATAAAATCGTTTGTAAATTTACTCATAGAAGTTTCAGCTTCATTAGTCGTCCAAACTATTTTCGTGAAATTGTTTTACTCAATTTTCTAAAAAAAAGGGGTGCCTTCTAGCATTATTATCTTAAAACCGTGTTTAAAGTTAATTAATCTGTTGACATTAGTGCTTTTTGTCGTGCATAGTACCAAAACCCTACAAGCGCAAAAAAAATATACACGTATCGTTACAAAATGTCCAAGCAACTTATGCTGGTTTACAAGGTTAAATGCTTTAATTATCGCGACAGAGCAAAAACACACTGAATACATTAAAAGTTGTGACAAAGATAATGCAGTTATAAGTGTGGCATGGATTTTTTGACATGCAAAATACAGATAAAAGGATACAAAGACATCAAATTGATAGAGCAAAAAAAAAGGAAAACTAAAAACAATAAACACAGATCGATCAGTCGTTATATGTGATACGATGTTGTTTGTTGTTGTTTAGATTGTGACAAACGAATGTTCTGGCTGAAAATAAAGCATCTATCGATACTAAAAATTCATTTCACCCCGAATAATTGTGGTTAATATGGAAAAAGACATCAGTTTTGATACCTTAAAATTTGAATCTGAAAAACGCTATTGTCAGTTTGTGTATTCCAGTTAAAAGGGAGTAAACGCATTTGCCAATAGTTATTTTGTTTAACCTTTATGCTCTCATGGGCACCCCACTGTTGTTTTATTTTGTTGCCTTAAATATTGTTATTGTGTATGTGCTTGTATTTGTGTTTGCCCGAACAATTATTATTATTATTATTAAAGTGGACCGTATTCGCACAGGATGTTCTGCGATATCTCAAAAACTAAAAAAAACCTTCTCAAACGAAACATTCCAAGTCTAAACATGTTGCGCTTTTGTGTTGACGTTGACCAGTAAACTTTATAATAGTTTCAACAATTTGCTCAAAACATTTTTCTTTTAACCCTTCCTGTGCTAACAAATTATTATACGCTGCCAAAGTGCGTCCACATCGACCATCAAATCTTTTTTCGTGCCACACTTTGGTCTCATCCCATGACTTGCTTGCACACAGCAGCTCATGTCTAATTTCAATATTTCCTCATAAACATTACTGTACTTACACTGCTAAAATCCGGTGTTTTCGTCTGCTCTACTGATGTTCTCTCAGACTTTTTACCAGAAAATTGAGTTGTTTGACTACACCAGCCAACCTTACTTGTATGTAGGTCCGTGTTCGACCTTGCTCGCTATCACCGATTGAGTGCGCAACAATGGTGCCCGGCAAAAAGGTGCATTTACTCTCACCCACTAAATGGAAAATTTCTAAAGCTGTCAAACCATTTTTTGATATTATTGTATTCAATAATAATATCTCGTGGGTTATGCATTCATTGCTTTGATTATAGAGCCGTCGATGCGTGCCTAATGACTGGGAAAAGGTGCGCAACTTAAACCGGTAAACAAGGGAAAGGGTGTTTTCACTCAATTCAAAGTTCTCATAATCTTATTTGATCTCTCTAACATTTCTATAATTTGCCCAGATCTGGGCCATATGGGCGATTGGCCCATTATATGGGTCAGTATGACCCCGGAATATGCCAACATGACCACGAAATGGCTCCAGCTGACGCATTATCTGAGTTAAAGTCTGGTTTTTAACCTCAGTCTATAATGGGTCATCAGCCTGACCTAGAAATGGCTCAGACCCCATGCAATAGGACCCGGGATCCACGTAAAAAAAGACCCAGTATGTTTAGTGTGTATATAGGGCCTACTCTGTTGTATATTGCACCATGTAGCATCGAGACTGGACATCTTTGGTAATTGTCAAAGACCAGTCTTCTCACTTGGTGTGTATATCAACATTATGCACAAAATAACAAACCTGTGAAAGTTTGGACTCATTGTTCGTCGAAGTTGCGAGATAATAATAATAAGAAGAAGAAAAAAAAACCTTGTCACACGAACTGGTGTCCTTTGAATTCAGATGCTCGATTTCGAGACCTCAAAATCTTATTCCGAAGTCTCGAAATCAAATTCAAATATTATTAGTGGAAAATAACTTCTTTCTCGAAAACTACGTGTACTTCAGATGGAGCCATTGTTTTACACTATCAGCAACTCTCCCTTGCTCGTTACTATGCAAGTGTTTATGCTACATTTGAGTAATTACCAATTGTGTTCCAGTGCCTTTAAAGGTACTGGGCACTTCTCAGAAATTTTGTTAGCATAAAAACTTACACGACGAGCAATGGAGAGCTGTCGACAGTACCAGTAACACACTGTGCGAAATAGCTGCTTCTGAAGCAACTTATTTTTTTGAAAAAGAGGTAATTTCTTGATCAGAAATAAAATGCTTCAAACCTGAAGTCTTTTAATATTCTGTTAAGGCATCTGAAAACACACAGATGGTGTTTTTATTCTCAATAATTTATTTCCTTGTAACTACGATGATCAAGGCAATATAGTCATTTGTTGGAATAGGGGATAGCAAGTGAGGATACTGGTATCTGACAATTACCAAAGGTGTCCAGTGCCTATAACTTTGATATCAGCTTATTTTGACGGTATTTAAATATAACATAATACTACCAATAAAGCGACATGTCTACCAGAGGTGTTCGGCGGAAGCTCTAACACCTTAAACAAACAAAGCATAGGCAATATTGAAATACCGGTTAACATTACTTTAAAGGAACACGTTGCCTTGGATCGGACGAGTTGGTCTATAAAAAAGCGTTTGTAATCGTTTGTTATTAAATGTGTTTGGTTGGAAAGATGTGTTAAAAGTAGAATACAATGATCCACACAAGTTTGCCTCGAAATTGCGTTGTTTATGGGAGTCAAAAATTTGACTCCCATAAATGGCCGACTGTGTTAGTCGACGAGGTAAAAGGAAAACCGTGCAATTTCGAGGCATGTTTGTGTGGATCATTGTATTCTACTTGTACAGCATCTTTCTACACATATGCATTTTATAACAAACGCTTTTCAAAGACCAACTCGACCGATCCAAGGCAACGTGTTCCTTTAAATAATAAAATACAAAGTTGCATGTCACTGTACCATTGAACTAATGTGAGTTTTTTCCAATATTTATTTTCAGACTATTTTTCAATAGTCTCACGTTGTTCAAATGCATTTCCTGTGTGTATGAGGGGAAAAGATTGACATACATTTAACTGATCAAATTAAAAACAAAAACACATAATCTGGAAACATTTCTTTTTAAAACTTAGGTATAAAAAAATAAAAATTGATTGGGAACGGAACCTTATCAGTGGGATTTTTCCAGGATTGTTTTAAAGGGAAGGTACACGTTTGGTAATTACTCAAAACAAATAAAAATTAACTTAAAAAACTGACTTTGGTAACGATCAATTGAGAGCTGTTGATGGTATTGTGAGAAACGGCTCCCTCCGAAGTAGCATAGATTTTGAGAAAGAGGTAATTTCCCACTAAAATAATAAAAGACTTATAGCTAGAAGTCTTTTATTCCTATCTGAATGCACATAAATTCGTCCAACATGGGGTGTTTCTTCTTTCATAATTTTCTCGAAACTTCGATGTCCAATTGAGCTGCCGAAAATTGAAAAGAAAAATTTTTCCGAAAATATGATTGATTGGTTTTCAAGAGGCTGAGCGATTTTAATATGTTATATTGCCATGAGTATTGCTGAATATTTAGCATTTAGTATTGATTTCTATGGGAGTTTATTAGAGTGTGGTGCACCAAAAACCAGTAATCTATGGGTGCCTTCGTTTAGCTTCCCTGGGTCGACCCCGGTTTGTCCCTGTACGTTCTAATAGTTTGACGTGGCTCACCCGGGTCAGCCCCATTGCCCTGCTTGTGGAGTGGGTCACTTGGGGTGACCTGAGGTGCATGCCGTCACCACGAGAGGGTGAGTGTGATCGTTCGGTTAGTTCTTGCCGGGGGGGGGGGGGTTACCCGAGTGAGCACTGCAGGGTCGACACAGGGAAGCTTATCGAACGCACCCAATGATACGCTGTCAACTTCAATTGCGGATTTGACAGCAGTGACTATTTGGGCATCTATGGGTGCGTTCACTGGGTTTACCCCGCGGTGCTCACTCGGGTGAGCCCCTGACAGGAGCTAATCGAACGATCACACTCGCCCTCTCGTGGTGACGGCATGCACCTCAGGTCACCCCAAGTGACCCACTCCACAAGCAGGGCACTGGGGGCTGACCCGGGTGAGCCCCATCAAAGCTACTGATGTACCGGGGCAGACCGGGGTCGACCCAGGGAAGCTAAACGAACGCACCCTTTATATTTGCGGATAAAGACATGGGCCCAGTCTAAACAGTGTTCATGCGTTTTGCACGTACGTACAACGTTCATTAAGCTCCTGGCCAATAAAAAGCTCTGCTTTGCTGACTCCGCCCAAAGATCCAGGAAGATCTAACACACTTTGACCATTGACGTCTATAGAGTTTAACAATGAGTCCAGTAGCTGATTGTTCAACTAATATAAAAGATGTACCTAAAGGATTTAGGTGTCTTTTCAAACGATACCTGGTCTGTCAAAATTAATGTAATATAAAAGATGTACCTAAAGGATTTAGGTGTCTTTTCAAACGATACCTGGTCTGTCAAAATGTAATATAAAAGATGTACCCAAAGGATTTAGGTGTCTTTTCAAACGATACCTTTTCTGTACATATGAGATATAAAAGATGTACCTAAAGGATAAGAGTCGTAACGACTGGGGATGTGGGTTTGGGATTGGAATACTCCTTTAGTATAAGAGTATAGTGTTAGCATTGTATTCTCGACGGCATTCCTTACGAACCAAGCGGGTGAAAGAAACGAACAATGAAAAACCGGGGCTCGTTGTAGGATTTATAAGGATGTAGACAGTCGTAGAGGGAGGGGCTTGGGATGGAGTCTTCAAAGCAGACCTTTTTATTGGCCAGGAGCTTAATGAGCCTTGTACGTACGTGCAAAACGCATGAACACTAACTAGACTGAGCCCAGTGGTTCCATTGGATACAATGGTTGATATCATGGATAAATGCAGTGACTAAACGCTACCGTAGCTTGGTTTGTTTTGATTAGTCTGAGGTCACCTCGGACGACCAATCAAAACACAGAATTTTATGGAAAGCTGGCATGCTGTGTCCACACGTACACGGCCGGATGAGTGTATTGCATGCACCTTGCATGTTATGTCGGTGTATAATTACTCTCCTGACAAGAGCTTGAGTAGAGTCCCTCATCAAACGCAGAACCACAGTTAGTAACTTTGCTTGGACGAAACAGACGGAGCTTCTAACTTCATCATGTTGCGTGTTTTTCTGCTCTCTTTGGCCCTCTGCCAGGTAGTCTTGGCTTTCCCAGATAACCTCCTGAACAAGGTAAGAGTCAAACAACAGTTTGAGAGCAAGGCAGTGGACACTATTGGTTATTACTCAAAATAATTACTAGCATAAAACCTTTCTTGGTGACGAGTAATGGGGAGAGGTTGATGGTATAAAACATAGTGAGAAACGGCTCCCTCTGAAGTGCCATAGTTTTCGAGAAAGAAGTAATTTTCCACGAATTTGATTTCGAGACCTCAGATTTAGAACTTGAGGTCTCGAAATCAACCATCTACACGCACACAACTTCGTGTGACAAGGGTGTTTTTTTCGTTCATTATTATTTTGCAACTTCGATGACCGATTGAGCTCAAATTTTCACAGATTTGCTATTTTATGCATACGTTGAGATACACCAACTGTGAAGGCTAGTCTTTGACAATTACCAATAGTTTCCACTGCCTTAAGAGCAAGGTACATGTCTGGTAATCACTTTAAAATTTAATGGCGAAAACACTGTTAGAAGCCTATTACAGCAGCTTTCGATATTGTAGGCGTGTTGAGAAACACTTCACTATTATAATAAACGTGGTTAGGTAAAAATATTATACACATAATGAATGTTTATGAGTGCAATGGTGCGAATATGTTCATGAGTTGAAAGATGGAATGTTCTATTCAACGAGGCAGAGCCGAGTTGAATGGAACATTCCAGCTTCCAACGAATGAACATATTCGCACCATTGCACGAATGAAAAACATTCATTATTTGTTTTATATAACATCCAAGTAGAACTTTGTCATTTTGATTGAAAGAAACAACTTTCAAAACAAACAATTTCAACTGTAGAAGCCGAATGCTAGTAATTTTACTATGCCTTCTTGCAGTAACACCTGCTGCGTTACCAAAGACACGCGCACGCAGTGATGTTTTTACTCAGCTTTTTCGTTCCATCCGAAAAGTACCATTGCACGCTGCCAGCGTGCAATGGTACTTTTCGGATGGAACGAAAAAGCACGGCGAGTGACTCGGCGTGCAATGGTACTTTTATTTGCTATCACGTGACGGACAATCCTCCAATCAAAATAAATGGCAAGGATCTGCTTGGGTGTTATATAAAAGTTTCTAATGCCCCAAAATATTTGAATTTGAGAAGTGTGTTACCACGTAACGTTTCTCAGATTGTGTTTTTTTACTTGTATTCTTCCCGCGTGGACATAACCGCTCCGGGTTTACGGCGATATCTCAAAAGGAAAAAAGGATCTTCCACATGTTATTTTTGTTGTACATCTGGGCAATTCCACGGTAACTCGTGGTACACTTCATGGTGTCATTTTATATACTTCAGGCTCCAGTTATCAACCAACATAAATCTCAGTATCAATGTCTTTAGAAGTCTCAGAACTTCCTGTACTGGTAGAATCTTCGGGAAGAACAGCGCCTAGTCATTCAGTCTTCTTCCTTCTCGCACCCTCCCTCCAATCTGCCCTGCCCCACCCCAACACGCCCCCAACGCACACACACACAGGTCTAGCTGCTCTCCTTGTAGTTTTGTACGGTGGCTCATATCCGCCAATTCCTATAGAACTCTTGTTTTATTTTACGGCGATATATCGCCATACTATTGCGTTTTATATAACACCCAAGCAGATCCTTGCCATTTGATTGGAGGATTGTCCGTCACGTGATAGCAAATAAAAGTACCATTGCACGCTGAGTCACTCGCCGTGCTTTTTCGTTCCATCCGAAAAGTACCATTGCACGCTGGCACGCTGCCAGCGTGCAATGGTACTTTTCGGATGGAACGAAAAAGCTGAGTAAAAACATCACTGCGTGCGCGTGTCTTTGGTAACGCAGCAGGTGTTACTGCAAGAAGGCATAGTAAAATTACTAGCATTCGGCTTCTACAGTTGAAATTGTTTGTTTTGAAAGTTGTTTCTTTCAATCAAAATGACAAAGTTCTACTTGGATGTTATATAAAACAAATAATGAATGTTTTTCATTCGTGCAATGGTGCGAATATGTTCATTCGTTGAAAGCTGGAATGTTCCATTAAACTCGGCTCCGCCTCGTTGAATGGAACATTCCATCTTTCAACTCATGAACATATTCGCACCATTGCACTCATAAACATTCATTATGTGTATAATATCGCCGTACTATTGCGTTGTATCGCCGTATTATTGCGTTATATCGCCGTATTTTATTGCGTTTTATATAACACCCGAGCAGATCCTTGCCATTATTTTGATTGGAGGATTGTCCGTCACGTGATAGCAAATAAAAGTGCCATTGCGCAGAGTCACTCACCGTGCTTTTTCGTTCCATCCGAAAAGTACCATTGCACGCTGCCAGCGTGCAATAGTACTTTTCGGATGGGACGAAAAAGCTGAGTAAACACATATCACTGCGTGTGCGTGTCTTTGGTAACGCAGCAGTGTTACTGCAAGGTAGTAAAATTACTTAACATTCGGCTTCTACAATTAAAAATTGTAGGCCTACGTTTTGTTTGTTTTGAAAGTTGTATCTTTTAATCAAAATGACAAAGATCTACTTGGATATTATATAAAACAAATAATGAATGTTTTTCATTCGTGCAATGGTGCGAAATGTTCATTCGTTGAAAGCTGGAATGTTCAATTCAACTCGGCTCCGCCTCGTTGAATAGAACATTCCATCTTTCAAGTCATGAACATAATTATTCGCACCATTGCACTCATAAACATTCATTATGTGTATAATATCGCCGTATTTTATTGCGTTATATAATAAAATAAAACAAGGGTTCTCTAGGAATTGGCGGATATGAGCCACCGTAGTTTTGCCCTTTCGTTTGACCCTCCACCCCCTTCTGTCAAGAACTGCTTTCAGCAGACATAATTGACGTGCCCTTTGTCAAAATGTTCACTTGACGATAACCTGAGCTTCATCGAACGTTTGCCTGTGGATTTGTTTTCGCATCACAACTCTGGAAACTACTCAGTATACAGTGCTTAGACCTCGGTGCAAGGTTAAACAACAATACTCTTTAATACTCGTCTAGACTTTTGTTCGTGATTTAATCCATTTCCCCTCGGTTGCTTCTTTAACACAATTGCCAATGTCAGCATCTTAACTATCCTTTCAGCCTTCGATATTATTATTATTACTCTGCTTTGGTGCAAATCGGGACAATAGCTCCCTTTTCAAAAAAGACCGAAGGCCAGAAACCGAGGCCCCCCTGCCCAGGCTTCCAGGGATGCCATTACAATAGTCTTTTAAAATCCTGCGCTTTGTTTTATTGGAGTTGAGTCCCCATATAAGAACCAAACTTATCAAAAGCAGAACCACAGCTTGTAACTTTGCTTGTCGAAACAGACGGCTTTTATACTTCATAATGTTGCGTGTTTTTCTGCTCTCTGTGGCCCTCTGCCAGGTAGTCTTGGCTTTCCCAGATAACCTCCTGAACAAGGTAAGAGTCAAACAATAGCTGAGTAAAAAAGCAATGTATTTATGTTTGGTACTCACTCTAAAATGAATGACGAAAACAGTTAGAAGTGTGTTACCGCGTATAACGTTTCTCAGATTGTGATTTTCTACTTGGGATTATTCTTCCTGCGTGTAAATAACTGCTCCGACTTTACGGCGATATCTCAAAAGCTGGAACACCTTTTAAAAAGCGATTCCACAGTATTTTTTTTTTTTTTTTTTTTTTTTTTTTTAAATCCACACTTATAAAACAACGAAATCTTTCTAAAAACCAAGGCTGGTATAACTTGCCTTCAAAAACATCTAAATGTCCAAGCATCTGAACTCAAACGATTTGTTCCGATTTTTTAAGTGAACTATTTTTCCCTTTCAAAATCTTGTTCCCTCGAAGTATTGTTTCGCACCTTTGAAATATCATTTCGCTCCCTTCGAAGGTTCAATCCCTGGGATACGAAACGTTGTCAGGGAAAGCGTAAATATTTCCTTTCGAACGAAATTGTTTTTAAAACATTGAAAATAAAAAAACATTTTTGCACACAATGTTCTGCTTTCGGATGCCTGAAAAAGGGGTTCAAGCCTTTAAGGCAATGGACACTATTGGCAAATACTCAAACTACTTATTAGCATAAAAATCTTACTTGGTAACGAGTTATGAAGAGCTGATGATAGTGTAATATATTGTGAGAAACGGCTCCCTCTGAAGTAACGTAGTTTTCGAGAAAGAAGTAATTTTCCACGAGTTTGATTTTGAGACCTCAGAATTAGATTTTGAGGTCTCGAAATCAAGCATCTGACAGCACACGACTTCGTGCGACGGGGTAGTTTTTTAACATTTTTTATCTTGCAACTTTGACGACCACTTGAGGTCAAATTTACAATATTACCAATAGTGTCCAGCGTCTCAGATTCAAATATTTAAGCATGAGTTTACCTTTTTTTTTTTTAACTACAAAACATCAGAGAGAGTTGTTTCTCACAATGTTGTATAATTATTACAACGCACCTGGTAGTGCAGCTGGCAAACATCACCTCGGACCAATCAAAAAAGCTTACTTTCGGTTGAGGTGATCACCCTCTGGCGTAAGTCACGTTTTTATTTTAAAAAATAATTGTGTGAAACTTGGCCCTACTGCCCATATGGGTGCGTTCGATTAGCTTCCCTGGGTCGGCCCCGATGTGGCGTATTTAATTTTTTTCCAGGACGAACGTGGGCACATAATTACCTTACGTTCGTCCTGGAAAAAATAAAATACGCCACATCGGGGTCGACCCAGGGAACCTAATCGAACGCACCCTATGAAGGCGAGTCCTTTCGGCAGCAGACATGGGTGCGTTCGATTAGCTTCCCCGGGTCGATCCGGTGTGTTGCGCTTTCTAATTTCCAGGACCAACGTGTGCAGATAATTACCCACGTTCTTCCTGGAAAAAAATCCCGCCTCACACCGGGGTCGACCCAGGGAAGCTAAACGAACGCACCCTTTATATATTATTATATTAGTAATAACCAAACGTGTCCGTCGTTTTGTTGGACAGTTTTGGCTCATATCACTTTAATTTATTCACCACATTACCAAGAATGCTAATTTTTCTTTAGGAAGAATTGGAGCGAGATATTGAAAGTCTTGAACAACTTCTAGGAGAGAAGGAGGAACGGAACAGGGAAGCAGAATACCTCAATGGTGACAAGAGGGAGGTCAAGATGGAGGAGGGTGAAGTGATGAAACGTGCTTCGAGTGAGTTCTCATTTTAATTCATTTCAGTTAAATTCAATTCAATTAAATTGTTAATGTCACACATAATATATAGTACATATACATAGACAGTGAAATTCACTTCGGTTTGCACGTCTAGAAATGCTAAAATAAAATAAAAAATACAGAAAACCTTTAAACCACAAAGGCATACAATTACAAATGTACATGGTTTACTACCCTAATTGGTTTGACTTCCCAACTGGTAGGATTTTGGAGTTGAGGCGAGGCGGAGGAGGTTGAGGGATAAATAATAAATTGACGTCAGTATTCATCAAAATGTTGTTACTACTCATGCATATTAATTTGCAAATAGTTACGACTTGTGCTCCTACTAATGAATATTGGGCAAAACGTTGTGCAAAACGTTGTGACATTCAATAGAAAGTACCAACCAAAATATTGTGGTTGTGTGTGGGTGGGTGTACATTACATAGAAAAAAAGCCAAGTTATATAGGTGCCAGTAGCATTTTAAATTGTTGGTGCGTTCGATTAGCTTCTCTGTGTCAACCCCGGTCTGACCCGGTACGTTCGAATAGCTTCGACGTCATTCCAGGGGCTCACCCGGGTGAGCCCCAAGTGCCTTGCTTTTGGAATTGGTCACTTGGGGGTGACCTGGTGTGCATGCCGTCAACGAGAAGTGAGTGATCGTTCGATTTGCTCCTGTCGGGGGCTCACCCGAGTGAGCACCGCGGGGTCGACACAGGGAAGCTATAATCGAACACACCTATTGCATGAAGAGAAGTTTCTCCAGAAGACGATCAGAGCTTTCTGATCGAATTACTGAGGCGTGAACCACGGGTTCCTTTCAAAACCAACACGACTCAAAGAGATTTTTACATGGTGTTGAAACCTCTTTATTTAGTATTCTATGCACTGCACACACACACAAAATTATAACATATCGATATAATAGTATTTAATTCATCAACTCTTTTGACATGAAACTTCCATCTAAGAATCCACTTCGTTATCTTAAAATGCATTTTTCTTCTTCTGGTACACAGCAATTTCCATCATTGGCCGGCCTACCTCTCAGAGTTCCGACTATTCAGCACCCTTGTACACGTCTGAACTCGCAGCGGACGGGGACAGGAACACGATACAATACCCGTTCAATGCCTGCACCAGCACACGTAAGATTGTAAAATACATTTAAAAGCAACCAAAAGATATAGAAGGCAAACCTATTTTGCTTTGGTGAACCCTATACATTAGTCCTCTCACTTGGTGTATCTCAACATTATGCCCAAAATAACAAACCTGTGAAAATTTGAACTCGATTGGTCGTCGAAGACTAATAATGGAAGAAAAACAACCTTGTCACATGAAGGTGTGTGCTTTAAGATGCTTGATTCTTTGGAGACCTGACGCGTGAGGTCTCGAAATCAATTCCAGATATTTTACTGAGAATTTACTTCGTTCGCAAAAACTATACGTGACTTCAGAGGGAGCTGTTTCTCACAATGTTGTATACCATCAACAGCCCTCCATTACTCGTTACTAAGTAAGTGTTTATGCTTACAATTATTTTAAGTATTTACAAATTTGTGTGTCCATTGCCTTTAAGTCCAAACTTAGTGTGTAACTTCAGAAGTTTAAACATTTAAGAAACATCAATAACTTTCCTCTCAAAGGTATATAACTTCAAGATATGTTGTGAATAAATAGAAAGCGATTGTTAGTAAAATTTCTGATACAAATAATGGGCTAGTGTTGGGTCCGATAGGAGCCGTTGTGACCGCTACATTTCGAATTCATGTAGTATCATCTTCTCTTGAAGACGAGCACAGTTTGCCAAGACCAAACAACGTCTAATTACGAAGCCAATGCTCCTCCCATTTTAGTCCTATTCTAACTTTGACTACCCTCTGTTTTGTGAATCTAGAGGAGAAACTGAACCCATGGTGGCAGGTTGCCCTTGATGGTGAACATTGCATCACCAAAGTTACTCTTTTGAACCGAGGAGACTGCTGCAGTAAGTGCATTCATTACTTCTTTTTAAGGATAATAGTGTGTTGAAGTGTCTTCTCATTAACTTGGTTCGATGTACTGCGTTTGGTTGTAAATCGCTTTTTATACGCCTTCTTATGGGTTGCTTTAACCATGGAGGTATAACTTCACTGGCTCGCATTCTGTAGTGGCCTTTCCAGCTGACGTCTTGGGCCAAGACCAACAGTGTGCTGGCTGACACAACTACAAAACAATACCTGGTTTGTCTGAAGCATAAATAAGTTATCGTTTATGGTTTTGTGTTTGTGTGTTGCTTGCCTAACTACTTGCTTGCTTGCTCGTTGCTTATTTGCTTGCTGCCTGTTGCTTGCTTGCTTGCTTGCTTGCTCTTGTGTGCTTGGTTGCATGGTCGCTCGCTCCCCCTCCTAGCTCCCCCGCTTGCTTGCTTGCTGTCTGGCTCGCTCGTTTGCTTGGTTGCATGGTCGCTCGCTCACCCTCCTAGCTCCCCCGCTTGCTTGCTTGCTGTCTGGCTCGCTCGTTTGCTTTGTTGCATGGTCGCTCGCTCCCCCTCCGAGCTACCCCACTTGCTTGCGTGCTTGCTTGCTCTTGTGTACTTGGTTCCATGATCGCTCTCTCCCCCTCCTAGCTCCCCCGCTTGCTTGCTTTACTGTTTGGCACGCTCGTTTGCTTGTGTGTTTCAATTGTTTTGTTTTATTATTTATTTTTATGTTTTAATTGTCTCATCCTAATAATGTCCACAGGTGAACGTTTGGAGGGTGCTGTTGTCCGTGCAGGCTGCAATAAGCATGTAATGGACAACCCAGTTTGCGGTTTGCCAGTTACCTCCGGCCAAGCAAAGCCTCGTGGCGGCCTCATCGATAAAACGTGCGACCGCCCGTTGACGGCGAGATACATCAGCGTCGACATTCCCGCTGTACGGATTCTGCAACTTTGTGAAGTCCTGGTGGAGGGAACCGTTGGCCCTTGCTAGAAATTATAATCCTTACTGACTTACTGACTTACTGACTACGACTTTGATTTTGACTTTTAAAAGCAACTTTTAGCTAAATTTGTAAACAATAACATGGACAATGTGTTTTTGACCTAACTCCGACTTGTCGAACTTTTTTTCGTTTAAAGGCTTAGCATTATTTTTCTTAATGCAATTTTATTCATAACCGGAATTGAGCAACAACAACAAAAATAAATGTGGAAAGCCCAAAAATCAAGACTACGGAAATTTGACGTTTTTAACATTAAGAGTGTCTACATGATTGAGTCTTTTTTCAATTTCATTTGTTGTTGCTGTTGGTTCTGGGGGTTGAGGTGCTTTTGTCTAACTTATGTCGCTGATGTCCTTTAAATACAATATTTCTTGTTTAAAGCTACCACCACACACATTAAGATTAAAAAGTTATTGCTAATTACTTACAATTTTTTTTTCAAATGAACCCTTCTGTCGCTGATAGGGCCTATACACGTTATTACTATGTACATGTATGTGTATTATTGTAATGTGTTCAGGGAAAGCGTACATAATGGTGGTCCGTAATACCCCTAGATAATTCTCTCTCTAAAAAAATGTGGGGAAAAATGCAAAGTATAAGAATTGGTTTTGTTATTTCAAATGTTGTTTACGTCCTCATAAAAACAGCAACAAACGAACAGCCAGTTGTTTGTCACAGTTTTTCTTTTTTTGTTGTGTAAAAGAGCGTAAAGCAACGATTTGTAAAGCCATTTTCACGTAGAGAGCTAGTTGTCTAAACCCATCAAAGATGTAGAGTACTGAAGCAACATGAAGGGGTGTCACGATATAACATATAGTTTTGATAATAAACAAATAATCTTAAAGCAAGGTTGGTTCTGTGACTTCACTCTGTTGATGAAAGTGTTGATTATTATTTACGAATCTTTACTTAACCGTAGACCCGTAACGAATCTGCACTCAACTGTCAATACAACTCGTTAAAGAATCATACACTCAACTGTTACAGTTGAGTGTACAAACTAAAGTGATAGTTCAAAATAGAAAATTAGTGTGTCCCCCCCCCAAAAAAAAAAAAAAGGGTCTAAAAAAACTAAATTTTCTCTCGGCCTTATAGACGATGTGACCTCTGACGTCACACGAAAACCATAACATGATTCGCGCGCATACCGCCGGGCAAAACCTTTGTGTTTTGGCAGCCAGCTAGATCGAAAGTGTACGCAATCTTACTATGACTACGCAACTCATATGTGCCCGGCCAAACATGACGTAATAGTGTTTTGTCAAAAGAGGGCGGTTTGAATGCAAACATAGGTCACATCGTCTATAAACATGAATGAAACATTATTTTCGGAAAACTATTTATTTTGGATTTTTATTTGTCAGGTTAGCCTTCTGGAATGGTAGTTTTATCCTAGAAAAAAACACACATAAACAAGATTAATGATTTTTTTTTCCCACACCAATTAGCTGCTAGTTTTCGTGAAGCACTTCTCTACTTCCATAGCTAATAATTATGACCAAATTAGGCTTACGTTTGTTCCGGTGTCGCAAGCAATTATGTCCTATGCATCCGAATGACATTATTGCCTATGCAAAAATGTCCACAGGACGGTTTTGCTTATGCAATCGTGTCCGCCCGGATGCTGCTGCATAATGCAATTGTGTCCGCCTGGACACATTTGCATATAAGTTGTGTCCGCCCCCGTGCAAAACCGTCCTTGCAGTAAATCAAACGCAGTAATTGCACAACGGGAAGCCCCTGACAAGAGCTAATCGAACGATCACACTCGCCCTCTCTTGCTTGGTAACAACATGCCCCTGGAATGACGTCAAAAGCTATTCGAACGCACCGGGGCAGACCGGGGATGACCCAGGGAAGCTAAACGAACGCACCCACAGATCCAGTTTATAAACTGGTATCCTGCAATCACCCGCAGGATAAAGGCAGGCAGGTGGTGCAGTGACAAAATCTTTACATAGTTCGTTTAGCTTCCCTGGGTCTACCCCGGGGTGTGGCGGTTTTTCTCCCAGGACGCACGTGTGCAGATAATTACCCACGGTTTTCCTGGGAAAAAAAACCCGCCACACACCGGGGTCTAACCTGGGAAGCTAAACGAACGCACCCATTGCTTTGATTTGAATGCTCGGAGGTGATGTTGGGTGCAGCTGACATTCATTCGGAGGCTGGTCATCTTGCCACCTTGCAAGCTCGCCACCTTGCAAGCTCGCCACCAACAAAGTCGCCCCCTGCAAAGTCGCCCTCTAACCGATCCGCCCCGAGTTAAGTCGGCTACCTGACAATGTCGCCCCCAAACAATGTCGCCCCCTAGCAAAGTCACCCCCTGACAATGTCGCACCCACAATTTGTTGCATGTACGTTATGCCTACTTGCATGCAAGTTAATTGGTTTATAATTGAACTGCGTATCTCTATGTGACATATAATGTGGTGCATAATAGACGGGGATTGACCCATGCTAGTAGGCCACTCTCTGGCGTTATTCACGAGCCTAGAAGTGTGACGTCAGATGTTCAGGCTAAGACTCAGTTAGCATGAACACCTGTTAACACGCGAATGTAAAATTAAGAACATTCAGAAATAGTATAATATTATAAAATGGAATGCATGCTATTATGTACTGTCTCAAGCTATGAACTTAGCTAGTGATAATGAATAACATTAAAAGTAAAAAAAAAAACAAAAAAAAACCCGCTAGTTCCCGAGTCCTTACAAAACTAATAATGGTGTAACCAAGAGTCACAATACAATACAACAATACAATACAACTTTCTTGTCCTTTCATGGGAAATTCCTTTGGCCTTATTGCTCACATAAAAATACTGTCACCAGTAAAAAGTTGGGATGACTTTCCGTCCGGCGCCACCACTTTTTCACTATTTTCTTTTTTACAAAAAGGGATATCTCATTGAGGTAAATTAGATACTATTTTATTTCAAATCAAATGAAAAAAGTGGTGCTGCCATACGGAAACTTTTCCCTCACGATGATGTCAGTTAAAACTTAATAGTACTTTCATGATGATGCTTATTTTTTTGTCACCATGAAAGATGTGAGTAATATCTGAATATTGTGCCCACACGTGGTTCAAAAGTAGCCGGTGAATTTCAGTGTCCCCCCCCCCCCCCCGCTTCCGTAACCTGCGTGTGGATCTGCCCCTGCATGCTGATGACCGTACGCGTTGAGAAAACCTCGTAAAAAATGGATCAAAGTTGCGAAGATGACGCATGCCGCCGATGAGAGCATGCATACAGGCTATCCGCCAAGGCCTACTTCATGATGATCATCAAAGTGCACAATGAGACTCAATCTTTTGTTCTTCACCAATTGTAACTTTAAATTATAATTATGCTACTTTCAAATTTCAGTCTTTGTCTGCCTTCATCAAGCCTTCTGCAAACAAAGACTGTTACAAATTCTCCTTCCTCCCAAGATCCTTTGCAGAATGGAACAAACTACCACAGGATATTCGCGACGCACCAACTATTAGTATTTTTAAGAGTAAACTTCAAGCTATGGATATGGGTAACATCATCAGGGGGGCTCACTTCATGTAAATCATTGCTGCTCAGTCCCCTGCACGTGTACATCCCGATAATTATTTTGTAAATCCTCTTACAGCAAAATAATTGCCCGTGTATGTAGACCAGTCTCATAAACCACGATCATACTACAAAAAGGCCTTTTATTCACTGAGGCTTTCGGTCCAAACGTATGATGATCGATCTGTTTTTCACTTCGTTTTGTTCATTTAAATTTCCCTGCTTAGTTAGTTTTGCTGGTATTTAGTTAGTGTTGCTGCATTTTTAGAGAAACTTCCGGATGCTTATTGAAACCGGCATACGACTCGATTAGCCGCCGCCGTAACGGTTGTACAAAGAGCCCTCTATTGGCAGAAAATCACAAAATGGAAAAAAGTGCCTGGTACCCATCACTTCCGACATTATAATATTATTACCAACCGATTTTTATTACCATTCCAGAACTTTCCGCATGGGACCAATGAGTGAGTTTCACTATTTTAACCGCACGCGCATTATAAAAAACACACAGCACACCGCAAACCACATGCGCAAATTACAGTATTGGTAATAGTGGCCAGCACAGGACGTTTTCACTGACTCAATTATTGTTTTTAGATGAATTGATGTATAATATAATTATTTACTTGAAGTGTATCTTGACTGCCGTGTAACTGGCATTACTGTATAGGAGAGGATTTTGAAGGGAGTGCTTTTCATTTTACGGTTTTCTGTGTGGAGATTCTGCTGGGTAAGTTCCGTACGCTAAGTACGGCGTATGAACCGGGCATAATAATTAACGCTGAGTGTAGGTATGTAGTAAACGGCTTCCTTCCTTTGCGTTCGCCGGTCTCATTACATTTACAGTTGTTAGTGATCTTGTACTTCTAGAAACTATAAGGCCCCCCTTATAATTTCTTGAAAATGAAGTAGTGATCTTGGTTGTTCACCTCCAAACAAAGAAAACTTTATCCTCCTTCCAGTCCACTGTCCTGTTTTCATTCAATGATTCAATCAAGCAAGGTATTAAAAACACTAGTAGATAGTACTACTTTTACTTAGTTAGTGGAATGCTAGTAGTAGTAGTACTACTAAGTACTAGTAAAGTATCCTGGTGTCATGTATTTTCAGTAGGATAACAGGACAATTTTTCACAACTAAAAACTAAATATTTTTTTTTCAAATCATCTGTCCATTTTTTTAACAATAACACTTTCACTTCATGGTGTGTTTAAATTTTCAAAGTTTGGGTTTTACGTTGCGAGAGACAGTCCGCCATTAACAGTGCTTTAAATGCATGCATGACACTGGAGCAACGTCATATGTTTTCACACCTTTCATTGGTTGGTATTTTATTGAATATTCAGAAGCTAGTATGGCGTGCAAAATAAATCAAAAATATTATTCAATTACTACTTAACAAATTTAATTACATTTTTGTCCTAAGGCATTATGGCAACTTTATAGAATCCAGAGATATCATAAAGGCATGAAAGTAAAACACCCCACCCCCCTTGATGCACTCACACTTCATAACAATCCGTTTTCCCCCATTTCAGACCAGTAATTTTTTGTTTCAGGAGATAAGAAACCAATCTATGATATTTTCTCTTTAATGTAGACTTAATATTTATAATGCTTATCGGAATTTATTACAGTATGCATGAGTATATAAAAAAAAAAATTGTTGTCATTTTCACTTAAAATATTTTAATATTTTCCCCACATTTGCACACCATAGAATCCAAAATAGTAACCACCTCGTGTGATCCATCTAGTGACTGAAGCAGAATGAAACTCAATCTAGCAGATAGTAATTTTGTTTTGAACTTTCGAGGTTGGATGATGTTTCTTTGACTCATTTGAATGTTGGCATAATAATGCACTAGTGATTAGTACCAAAAATTAATAATTTTATAAATGTTCGAGCATAACCAACGACAGGAAATTTTTTTCTCAGCATGATTAAGCCTGATGAAAATACAGACCGTGAGTAAACTGCATAGCTTCTGTCATCGGTGCAGCTTGCACAATTTCGCGATAAACGGAAATCAAAGTTGGGGACCGAAAACATATGAGGGTCGATAACGTATGACGCTACGAATACGATAGTAGATAGTACATGTATGTAGTAATACCATGGAGGTAGAATTCTACCTCCATGGTAATACATAGGACTAGGACTCTAGTGTAGGAGACCAGACAAGTCGTCCGTTCGGACAACTCAACGGTTCATACAACTCGACGGATGATTTATTCAACTGTCAGACAACTCAACTTGCCCTTGGGGTCAAGAAAGTCGACGGATGGCCTAGTAAGTCGGGAGGAGAGTTGACGTCAATGCTCCGTATCGCATAGTTCTGCGCTTTGTGTAAATTGCTCAGCATGCTCAGTGACTATTATCCATCTGTTTAGTGTTTGGTTGACGGCGATTTGGCTGCAATTAGTGGCCACCAGTGATCAGTGCACAAAGTGTTTACACAGAAGTTAGTGCACGACGTGGGATCGGAAAACGTAAATTTCAATTTTCTTTTCACAAAATGTTAACACGAAAGGAGAAAATTCAACAGTTTTAAAATAATGAGGGCTTGGAGTTGTTCTAACTACTACTGTAAGGAACATGTGAGTAAAAGTTCAGACTCCCGACTGCTCCCGAGTTTGGTAGAAATATTTGTAACAGATTTTTGAATTTT
The DNA here is from genome assembly GCF_902459465.1 of Asterias rubens. Classification (NCBI taxonomy): domain Eukaryota; kingdom Metazoa; phylum Echinodermata; class Asteroidea; order Forcipulatida; family Asteriidae; genus Asterias; species Asterias rubens. The sequence goes on along the minus strand of NC_047064.1, from coordinate 16,877,088 downwards.
TTTCGCAATGGTACGGCACCTTTATACCCTGGACTCCGTCATGTTGCCTGCAACGGAGGAGTCCAACCTGGGCTAGCTATAGTCCTAGAACTATTTTGGTTTCTTCTGCTATTGTCTCCCGTAACCTCACAGGTTTATATCCCTCACGATACGACATTACGATGATGGCACTAGTCTGGATCAATGAAATTTGTAATCGCAAATCGCTTTTTTTTTTTTTTTTTTATCTCGCCAAAATTAGACTTTATCCTTTGATATCTCATTGTCTGGGGCCATCAACAGAAAATCCACTCCGCAATCTCAAAAATACTGTATTTTTAATTAGCCAGCTTTTAAATCCACTTTTTCTAATTTCTTCATCCCAATTTATTTTGATGTCCCAGCTCCAGATTAGATATTTATTGCGACGTAACTGCCTCATCATGGTGAAAGAGACCAAATTTTATGACCTGCTCGGTGTCAAACCCAACGCCACGGAGACGGAACTCAAGAAAGCTTATCGCAAGCTGGCGTTGAAGTACCATCCAGACAAGAACCCAGAAGACCCAGAGAAGGTAACAATAATTAATATTTCACACTTCTGATGCGCTCAAAGCAAAATCTGTTGTTTGTCGACCCAGGTCATTTCTGATTTGTTTAAACATTTGAAAAGAGCATTAAAAAGGCAGTGGAATTGACAGTTGGTGTATCTCAACATAACTATAAAATAACAAACCTGTGAAAATTTGAGCTCAATCGGTTATCGAACTTGCGAGATAATAATGAAAGAAAAAAAAACACCCTTGTCACACGAAATTTTGTTTGTTAGATGGTTGATTTCGAGACCTCTAGTTCTAAATCTGAGGTTTTGAAATCAAATTTGTGGAAAATAACTTCTTTCTCGAAAACTCTGTTACTTCAGATGGAGCCGTTTCTCACAATGTTTTATACCATCAACCTCTCCCCATCACTGTTACCAAGAAAGGTTTAACTGTACGTATGCTAATAAGTATTTTGAGTAGCAATAGTGTCCACTGCCTTTAAATCTATCTTTTCAAAACCCCATGTTGATACCACCCTTGGTACCATAAAACTAAAGAGATGGGGGGGGGGGGGGGGGATAAACCTGAGGAAAAAAAAAGGGGTTTTATAAAAAAACAGTATTTATAAAGCGCCAAATTGCCAAAGGATACAAGGCGCTGACAATTTCACCCCTGTTGACATGTTTTGGCTTGTTTCTCCATACTGATTGTTGATAAATGACTCATTTACTATCAGCTTGACCATAGTCAAGTAGTAATCAAGTAGTACAGTATGAAACATCATTTGGGGGGGGGGGGAGGGGGTTAGTATTCAGTTGTAGCTCTTTGGCAATTAGGTCTTGGTGAAAATCGGCCCCTGAACTCTGCGATGTCACTTCATCCCTCTTTATGTTATGTTTGAACAGTTCAAGCTTATGTCCCAAGCCTACGAGAGTCTTAGTGACCCAAAGAAAAGGAAAATCTACGATGAGGGTGGAGAGCAGGCATTGAAGGAGGGCGGTGCTGGGGGCGGCAGCCACAACCCCATGGATATATTCGACATGTTCTTTGGCACCCACTCGAGGACGCACGAGCGACGCTGCAAAGATGTCATTCACCAGCTGGGGGTGTCACTGGAAGAGATGTACAACGGCTCAGTGCGTAAGCTGGCACTCAAGAAGAATGTAGTGTGCGATAAATGCGAAGGTATGAACACAAGTTTGTATAATAATAATAGGTTCTATACATAAAGTTATAAGAACTAGAGGGCACACTGGTGATGCTACCTGCACAAACGCGATAGGACCGCAATTAGACATTCGGGCCATTCTGTCTGCCCGTTGAATATGAAGAACACGTTGGAGTTTGTGTTTATTGAACGCTGATGTGATGCTGTTTTGTCAACTTACATAGGCCGAACAAACACACGCTAAGCAATGCCTGTTTGTTCAACTTAGAAAAGGGCGGCCTGTGCGCATGCCAGGCGCGTATATAGGCCAGTGCGCCCTCTAGTTCTTATATTTATAACTCTATGGTTCATATAGTGCTTTATCACACCCATAAGGTTGCATTTAACAAAGTGCTCAGTATTTTTTCTGCATGGTATTATGGGCTACTTTTTTGAAGCATGAAACTGTTTTTTTAAAGCACCATGGTTCACAAGATGATGTGGCGCAAAACATGTAATAATAATAATATCAAAGGTACTAAAGGCGCTGAGCATACACATACACACTTTCAGCAAGAGGGGTTTAGATATTGAACTGATGAATTCTGAGACCAATTATGTAATACCTTATAAGGGTTTACAAGGTACTATGGCGCATTTAGCAGCCACAGCCAGGAACACCGGGGCGAACCCCTTCTCTTTTTCGACAAGCGCACTGTTTTTTTATTATTATGCATTACACAACACATGGGACCAATGGCTTTACGTCCCATCCAAAGGACGAAGCAATGGTTAAGTGTCACGGCTACCGATCAAACCGGGAACAGTGGTGGTTTCCAATTCTATGATCCTTTGGGGGTAGTTCAAAGAGAGTACTGATGATTTTCAGTATAAAATAATCAAAAATCAAAAGTGGAAATTCAATTGTCTTCAGTTGATTATAAAGTTAGACACAAATCTTTGATTTCTTGAACTTGTATCTGATGTATCCTTGAAAGCAGTGGACACTATTGGTAATTCCTAAAAATAATTATCAGCATAAAGCCTTAAAATGGGGACATTTTTGCACACAATGTTCTGCTTTCGGATGCCTGAAAAAGGGGTTCAAGCCTTTAAGGCAATGGACACTATTGGCAAATACTCAAACTACTTATTAGCATAAAAATCTTACTTGGTAACGAGTTATGAAGAGCTGATGATAGTGTAATATATTGTGAGAATCGGCTCCCTCTGATGTAACGTAGTTTTTGAGAAAGAAGTAATTTTCCACAAATTTGATTTCGAGACCTCAGATTTAGAATTTGAAAGCACACAACTTAGACGAACGATTGAGCTCAAGTTTTCACAGTTTTTTTTTTATGCATACATGTTGAGATACACCACGTGAGAAGACTGGTCTTTTCTTGGATAGTTACCAATAGTGTCAAGTGTCTTTAAAGAAAAGTGCGAGGTGAAATACATGCGCACTTTTAACAATTTATACCATGTGAATTTAACCTTGAATCATGTGTGCAGGACGCGGAGGCAAGAAGGGTGCAGTCGAGACTTGTGGTACATGTAAGGGGTCCCGTATACAGGTACATCTCAGCCCCATTGGTCCGGGAATGGTGCAACAGATCCGAACAGCTTGTGGAGATTGCCAGGGACAAGGAGAGAAGATCAGCGCGAAGGATCGCTGTAAACAGTGCCAAGGAAAGAAAATCATCAAAAATAGCAAGATTCTGGAGGTGCATATAGACAAAGGTAAATCATATGCGCTGGGATTGGGTGTCTCTGTTTTTAATCGGAAATGTTTTTGTTTTTTTAAACTCCCAACCCCAGAAAGAAATCAAACTTATTATTATAATTTTGTTTTTTATATACATGTAATTAAGATATGTAAGATTCATAAAGAAAATAAAGATTCAACCATATGGAACACTCCAGACTGCAGAGAAGGCCCTTTCAAAACCAAAGATACATGGTGTACATGTTCTTGTACCGTAGTAGGCCTGCATTGCACTTGAAAGCTTTTGCACTCAAAATACTTCATGCTTTGCAGTCACAAGCTTTCATGCTTTCTGCTCATTTAGTTCAGTTAGTTTTTGTCAACAGCCTATCATATCCTTGAATGTACTACATTGGAAACGGTTAAAGCCTGGTTCATACTTCATGCCAATGTAAATGCGATAGGAATGTTGACGTCACAAATTCGCATCGAATTATTCACAGCAGTTGAGTTGTGCTCGACTCTCCTGCGAATATCGCAGTGAAAACAGAGTTGTGACGTCAACTAAATGTCAAATTCGCTTTCGCAGGAAGTTTAACAGGGCTTAATATTTTATTATTTATTTTTCTATATTTTGAAGGGAACGTATCCAGTTAGTTTTTGTAACCGTTTGATTGTTATAATCCATGTCAATGTACATTGAACAATAAAACTAACCTGTGAACATTTTATTTCAAAAGGTGGTCCGTTCTGTTAAGAATCAGGAGCGGTTACATAGCTTACATGTATACATGTAGGAAGAATAAGCCGTAATTTGGAATACACAATCTGACAAACTTATTTGAAAGTAACTCTTCTGGGATAAAAACCAGAACTTGAATTTAATGCTGTATACCGCTCAGCCATAACACCCTGCAAGGTCTTAATAATACATTGTACTAGATTGGAAGTTTAATCTATGAAAATGTAGGAAGAATAATCCGTCATTTGGAATACACCATCTGACAAACTTATTTGACAGTAACATTGAAATCTCGGATAAAAACCAGAACTTGAATTTGATGCTGTAGACTGCTCTGCCATGACACCCTGTAAGGCCTTAATACATACTACATGTACATGTACGTGTAGATCCTAAGTTTAATCTGAAAATGTTTCCCCTTACTCCACTAGGGATGAAAGATGGGCAGAAAATCACATTCAGCGGCGAAGGAGATCAAGAACCAGGGCTGGAACCAGGTGACATGATCATAGTTCTTGAAGAGAAACCAAACAAGGTAAAACTACATGTAACTGTTGTCCACGTTATAATATTAATCAAACTGCTTTCATCAGTGTAGCGCCCTTAACCAATAATGAGTCCCGAGGCACTTTATATCTAGCTTAAAAATGTGAACAAACTAAGAAACTTTGCACAAGTTAACAAAAACAGATTAAAAATGCATTACAGAAAAATACAAATGTTCAAATTAATGTGCAATGAAACGAAGTATTAGTCTGAAACGACATGACACATGCAGATGATAATAAATACTGTCTAGTCTAGATATTGTAAACATTGATTTTGTTTAGGAAGAAACTATGAATAAGTAGTAAACATTTGTGTCAACCATGGGTTAATCTCTTTAGTGGGAGCGTTGACTGTGAAAAAAGCTGGTATGATCTCGACGTTCCGAACAGTATTCTCTGCACTTCTTCAGGAGTTTACTATTTATTTATAGTTTCTTTCTATAGACCTTTATTCCGCTGTCACCATCTTGATCATGTTCCCTATTTCCAATAATAGTAATGATTGCTATCATTCAATTGCGCCTGACACCAGACTATTACTTCATCCAGCCTCAGTTTGGTTACAATGAGTTGGGATGGAGTAACCACACCGTGATGAAAGTCTATTGATATTGTTTATTTGTTTTCGATCCAGTTGTTCAAGAGGAAAGGAACAGACTTGATTATCAACAAGAAGATAGATCTGGTTGAAGCACTCTGTGGTTTCAAGCATATCATCAAGACGTTAGATGATAGAGAGTTAGTCATTACCTCACATGCAGGTGAGTTTCAAACAGTCAATCGAATTAAATCAAATATCAAAGTGTTATGTATAGTAGCACACGTATCTACCAAACAAGGTACTCAAGGCGCTGAGCATAAACAAACCTTCAGAAAGATAGGTTATTGCAGTGATTAATTCCGAGACCCAATTGTGTAGCTCACCTTACAAGGGTTTACCAGGTGCTACGGTGCATTCAGCAGCCACAGCCAGGAATACCGGGGTGAACCCCTTCTCTTTTCGATAAGTGCACTGGGTTCTTTTACATGCAACCAACGGCTTTACGTCCCATCCGAAGGACTAAGCAATGGTTAAGTGTCTTGCTTAAGGACACAAGTGTCACAGCTTGGGATTCAAGCCCACACTCTGCTGATCAGAAACACCAGAGTTTGAATTCGTTGCTCTTAACCGCTCGGCCGGACTATTACAAACACAAGTCCTGTGCCAAGTTTCATAAAGCCTCTAAACTTGCTAGGCACACAAAAACTTTGCTTTATAGCAAAAAATACAGTTACTATGGATGTGACTGGTACACCGGGCATTTCTTGCTTAGCCAAGAATTTTCTAAGTAGTATTTTCAGCTTAACAGCTTTATGAAATTGAGCCCTGACTCTAGGGGCAGCCCTCTAAATAACGGCACCCACAGCAATTGTAATAACCAGATCCTTTCAGGAAGTATGAGTCATGTCGTGATGAATCACAGTTCAAGATGTTTTTATTAAAGACAGTGGACACTATTGGTAGGCCCCTAATTGTCAAAGACCAGTCTTCTCACTTGGTGTATCTAAACATACAATAATAAACCTGTGAAAATTTGAGCTCAATTGGTCGTCAAAGTTGCGAGATATTAAAAAAACAAAAACCCTTGTCAGACGAAGTTGTGTGCTTTCAGATGCTTGATTTCAAGATCTCAAATTCTAAATATGAGGTCTCGAAATCAAATTTGTGGAAAATTACTTCTTTTCTCAAAAATTACGTCACTTCAGAGGGAGCCGTTTCTCACAATGTTTTATACATGTACTATCAGCTTCTCCCAATCAATAGTTACCAAGTGAGGTTTTATGATATAATTATTTTGAGTAATTACCAATAGTGTCCACTGCCTTTAAAGGCTGATTATTCAGTGTCTGTGAAATCTGCACAATTTTCTTCAAGACCCACACATGTGATACGTATGTGAGTCATTTGTAAACCCACATGCTACATGTACAGCATGTTTTATTTTATATTGGGAACTTCCTTTCTGATAAATAACATCAACAAGTGGTTTAGCATTGAAACAAATTGTGCCGATGCATTTTCAATAAACAACTTCACATTAAACTCCTTTTTCACGGTTTTATTCTATCACATTTCTTTGTATTTCTAAACTCTACTTCCACAACTTTTGAACCAAAGGTGGTATCATCATGGGTTTTGACAGTATTAAAGCATAGATTATGCTCTTTTCAAAAATAAAAAAAAAATAAAAAATTACCTGGGTTGACAAACGACTCATTTTGCTTGATCGCAATGTTTAAATGACACATTATTTGATTAGTACAGGAACGGGTGTACAATGTACTTTAACGGCACTGGACACTATTGGTAATTTCTCAAAATAACTGTTCGCATCACACTTACAATGTACTTGGTAACAAGCAATGGAGAGCTGTTGATAGTATAAACATTTTGAGAAACAGCTCTCTCTGAAGTTATGTTGTTTTTTAAAAATAGGCAACTTCTCACTATTTAGGATTGTGCCATTAATGTCTGATTGTGTTTGGTAGGTAAATTATGTTGTCGGGAATGGTCGTGAGTGACACAATTGGTTCACCAATGACCAAGCAGGAAGGCACGACTATTTTTGTAGTAGTTAGGCAGCACCATTAACCGAGTAATTGAAGAAATGATAGTATCGTCAGCTATCAATAGGTGTGACTTTGACACTAGTCGCACTAGTTGCCAGACACCCAAGCTTAGCACGCAGTTCATACAGATTGGCACGCAGTTCACACACTTTTTTGGCACACAGTAAGTTCAATATTCACGCGTTTCAGCCCGACGCGTGTATTGGCTCCATACTCCAACAGCTTGTACATGGGGAGAACCCTGCTATTGTATGAATGCTTAGCTATCCTGTCTTCTCCCTTCAAGTTCCAAGACATTCTGTTTGACCTCAATACTTTTGTCCTTTACTTTTTGCGCAGGTGATGTAATTAAACACGACGATGTGAAAGTTGTGCGGAACGAAGGGATGCCTATCTACAGGTCACCTTTCGAGAAGGGACGTCTCATCATCCACTTCGAGGTTGACTTCCCAGAGTCGGGTCAGATCCCTCTGGATGCTCTACCCAAGCTGGAAGCAGTCCTCCCAGAACGGCCCGAATGCATCGTCAGCGACGACATGGAAGAGGTGAATCTAATCAATTACGAACCAAAGCAGCGAGGGCGCTATGAGAACGCGTACGAAGAAGACGGAGATGAGTTTCATGGAAGAGGTGGAGGGGGAGTTCAATGTCAAACCCAGTGATGGGGGAAAAAAAAGGACTTCTTGACAATTCCACAGAATTATTATTATTATTTGAAAACAATAGGAATACTACTTTTTATGAGCCATGAATACTCAAATAAAATACCAAAAGTAAATACGTCACAAGTGACGCCCTTGTCTTCAGGTTTTTAATATATTGAGAGAGGTATTACATGAAACTATCCACCTTTATGAAGTACCAGCGAGGAAAACTCACTTGGCTGTAATTCACTCCACTCTGTGCTGGACACCATTGGTAATTGTCAAAGACCAGTATTCTCACTTGGTGTATCCCAATTATACGCATAACAAATCTGTGAAAATGCAAGAGAATGATAAAAATAAAAACACCCTTTCTACACAAATTTGTGTGATTTCAGATGCATAATAAAAGGGTTCAGGCGGCCTGAAGTCTTTTAATATTTGAGTGAGGAATTACCTCTTTTCAGAGGGAGCCGTTTCTTACAATGTTCTTTGCTATCAACAGCTATCCATTGCTTGTTACTAAGTAAGTTTTTATGCTAACAATTGTTTTGAGTAATTACCAATAGTGTCCATGCCTTTTAATATTTTTTTAAAAGTTCACGATGCCACAAATCTTCATGTAGCGCCACATGTGATATAAACCTTTGTATGTGCTTATCTATTTATGGGTGCTCATTTTAGACCTGTCCATTTAAAACTACTACTTCATGTAACGTAGTTTGATGTTTATTTTCACCCAATGTAATGTAAAGTTTGGTTTAAATCTTTTTTAAATATGATTTTTGAGCATTGTTATATTAAATTCATATGCTTGTGCACTCCTTTAGTACAAGCTGAAGTATTATAAACGATTTTTTCAGGGCCCAGTTTCATTGCTCTGCTTTCCACCAAATTCAACACATACTGTACGATCACGATTCTCCACTAAAGCGCAAGCGCCGAATTTCTGCGCTAGCTGTGTAAGTGTTGAATACCTAGTATCGTGGACGTGGAGTACACACACACTCTCACCAGTGAGCAAAAAATTCCCTGCTAACCCGTGAAATATGCTTGACGTGAGAACATAATTCCCTGCTTTTGCAAGCGCCAAACGGTAAGCAGAGCCATGAAATTGGGCCCAGATTGCCTGTGCCAGTAGTTGTTTTGTTTACTGTATTAAAAAAAAATGTGAATTAAGAAAACAACCATGGACTTTTTTTAAATATTTATATTTGACTGGTTTGGAGTATGAATGCACATTTATATTGATTACTTTGAACGTAATGTAGTGTGTGATATTTAAATTGTGTGTGGTCTTTAACCTCATCACAAAGACCTTAAAAGTGCTGTCTTGTCACAATTTCCCGGAGAAATTATTTCTTTCATCTTTTGATCCATTCTTGAACTGGTCCCAATTTTATAGAACAAAATTGCTCAGCACAACAAAATAATGCTTAGAATAAGGTCACCAGCCACTAAAACCATTCCTCTAGTATAATCTATGACTGGTGTTTTACTCAATTTTGATTAGCAGGAAAGTGTCACAAGGATGCCCTGTAAGTGAACTTCAATTTATAACTTAAGCCTACAAGCCTGAGGAAACCTGTAAACAATGGCGTAACTGCGTACACCATGTGAACCAGAAACACCGGGTTAAACGCCTACTCTTCCACCATAAGTGTTCTGGATTGTTTGAAGTGCAATACCAATCATAGAACATGGGAGCCGGGACCTACGGCTTAATGTGAATGTCCCATCTGAAGGACGAAGCAACTACATGTATGATCTGCTTGCCGAATGACACAAGTGCCACTGCCGAGGCCTCAAACCCACACTCTGTGGATTAGAAACCCCATATCTTGAGAGTCCATTTACAAGGTTGTGATTTGAAAGCTAGGGCTGAGTGGATTGGTCTGTTAGCCTTCTGAGGTAATTTTGTTTTCTTAAATACACTGGACACTGTTGGTAATTGTCAAAGACCAGTCTTCTCACTTTGTGTATCTCAACATATGCATAAAAAAAACATCTGAAAATTTGAGCTCAATCGGTCGTCGAAGTTGCGGGAAAACAATGAAAGAAAAAACAACCTTGTCACTCGAAGTTATGTGCTTTCAGATTCTTGATTTGGAGACCTCATATTCTTAACCCGAGGTCTCAAAATTAAATTCGTGGAAAATTACTTCTTTCTCGAAAACTACTACACTTCAGAGGGAGCCGTTTCTCACAATGTTTTATACCATCAACCTCTCCCCATTACTAGTCACCAAGAAAGGTTTTATGCTAATAATTATTTTGAGTTATTACCAATAGTGTCCACTGCCTTTAAAACAAAAAAGAAAACTTGATTTTTGTCGGTGAAAGAAATGTTCAGGGAAGTGTGTGACAATATAGCTCCTATGAGAACCCAACAGGTTAACAAACAAAAACTTCTGGAATTTTCAGCTTATTGTATTTTTTTTTAACAAGGTAATAAACAATGTCTGTTTTAAAATGGTCTCCCTTATTAATTTTAATGTTTTTAGTAAATTATACAATGTTATATCCACAGATCTCAATATCTATGTTGTAGATAAGTCTCAGGGTCATGTCGCATGAGACAACCAGCTGATGATTTCACCAAACTCCTCCTAACCTAGGATTTATCTTAAGACTTGGGACAAGTTAAGTTCTGTAATATAGACGTTAGGACGCATTGAACCCATCCTAAGTTAGGATAAGTTACTCGTTCTAACTCGAGATGGGAGTAATCCTAGCATTTCGAGAAATCAGCTACAGTTCCAGGCAAAATTCCATTTCAATACACCTTGGGAATCTTAGGAAATTGTTCAGAAATTATTTTTGTGCTACCAAAGTGGTCTTGCAGCATGCACTGTAGTCGGTTGCCTCCAAGTTGCCTGCAAAAGTTGCCTTGTGTGACAATGCCCTTAGGGTCATGTCACAAGAGACAATTTACAGGCAACCAGTTCCAGGCAATCTCCAAGAAGAGAATCCATTCGCATTTGAACTTCCACATGTGTTTCTTACGAACCATAAGACATTGTTTGAGAAATCACTCAAGTGCTACCAAAGTGGTCCTGTAGCATGCACTGCATTTGGTTGCCTCCAATTTGCCTGCAAAAGTTGCCTCGTGTGTGACAAGGGCCTTTACAGCCCTTGTTGTCGTGAAAAGAAATATCAGGTTTGTAAACCTCTTGGAATGTTGTTTCAGGTACATGCATACCTCACAATCCAAAATGGATCAAAATGTTTCTATACAGAAGCTTAGTCCTTGTAAACTAGATACTTTTATCTCAATTATGCCATTCTGTCCAAAAAGCATCCAACGAAACAAATCAATTTTTTTTTCTTCTAATATAAGCGCATACAAATCTCAGGAGTGTGATTTCTCATGATTTTTTTCTTCAGATTTCGGATTTTCTCCAAGTCTTGTAAAGAAATAAAGCTTTTACTGGAGAAAAAAATATAGTCCACATTGTGTCCAGATCTATAGTTTTGTATTTCTGTTGATGCACATGAAGTTTAAAACCTGATGAATTTAAAGATCTTGGAGGTTCCAGGTCTTCAGTAAGGGGGAAAGCAAGGCCAGCGAGCCATTTTTAGGAATTTCCATTTTTGTATAAGTCAACCATGCAGCTATTGGATTGTGCCAACTACTTATTTAGTTAATAACAATAATATTTGTGTTTTTATTTTCTTTCTTTGCTTTTGTTAATATTTTGTGCAATAATGTTGATGGTGACTTCTCCATATTTCGGACACCCCTATGTTCCGACAACCGTATGTTCCGAGTCGGGTTGTTGACGAAATGGTATCTTTCCTCGCCTTCCATCTCTAGAACCCAAATTCGAATCCTGCTGGGGCACAATGTGGATTGGGTTTTCAACTTTACAGTCCTTACCTGACTGCATTGCATGGTTTTCCCTGAAACAATTTTATATGGGGCTTTTAAAACTAAAACTTCCTTCCTTGTCTTCTCTACATGCGGTTCATGGCTACTACAGTGATTAAGTTTGCACTTTCTGAGACTCCTTCAATGAAAAGATTCTATCAGGGTTAAATATTGTCCATTGAAGCACAATTAGGGAAGATGTTTATCTCAAACGGAGTAGTCTATGAAATAACCCGGTGAGCTACTGTATCTTTATTAATGTAATCATCAAATTGCGGATCAAATTAACTTAGGGTATTTATTACAAATTATATTGAGGCTCTGCCTGAAGCTGGATGTGCATGTCCTGGGCCAATTTCATAGAGCTGCTAGCTAAGCAGAAAATTGTGCTTAAAACTTTCCTGCTTAGCAGGAATATGAGCAGGATAGGTCTAATAGTCACAAGTTTTACGACATGGTATTTTGGCTGGTTTTTACTATGCACATATTGTTTTTTTTATATTAATTTTGATTAAAATTGCGCATGTTTTATTAATTATTTTCATAAAATATTGTAGCATTCCATTAATATTGTGACAGTAATGTAGTTTGGGGGAACCTTTCAATAAAAAGGTAAACTAATTTGACTGTTTTTGTGTGTTTCTGTATTGATCTTTTTCTGTTTTAGATTAATGAACTTTATTAGTTGAAGCTATGGTTTAAGCAATGCATTTCACTTTATTTACTTAATTTGTTGTTAAAATTTGATTATCACTGAATGAAAAAAATTACTATTTTTGGTAATTTGATTGGATATTTTAAAGCTGAAAACCACCCTGAATAAAAAATACTACAATAAACAATTACTTACACAAATGAAAAAAAAAAAAACAGTGAACCTTTGGTCGAAAAGCACCGTGATAAAACATAGCACACAAGTGTTCATGAAAACGGGGTATAAAAAAAGTTCAAGCAGGCCTGGGAGGGATTCGAACCCACGATCTTCTGTTTACGAGACAGACGCCTTACCACTTGGCCACCAAGCCATGCATCACCCACTTTGTGATTTAACGGTATATAAACACTGTATAGCTGCATCCTTGGTCGCTTAATTGACAAATAAAAACAACATTTAGTACAATATTTAAAATAAATTATACTTCAATGCAACCAATAAATAAATGTATTTGAAGTGTACTGTATATAAAATGAATGTAGTAAACAATTATTTATTAATTTATAAACAATAGCCATTATCGATACGAAGTATTTTCACGTCGAGTTACCTTGTGAAGTCTCATGCCCTGTGTTCACCTGTTGTAGTTCACATGTAAATTTTTCCAGGCGAACAGACTAATGTCATCGAACTCGCCTTTCGCGGGAAATTTATACACACTGGCGCGCCACTACAAAAAATAAAAACACCGGAATTTTACTGCGATTGAATTTTCGTGTAGAATGGAATAATACGATCAAACCACAAACAGTAGCTCAACGGAATGTGATGTGAAACGGACACTGACGACAGCATACTTAATACTTCGTTCATCTTCTGTGAAAGAAGAGGAACTCCTTCTTGTTCTGTTGGGTGGGGGTTTGTTGCTGTGGTGGTGAGCTGGAGTGGAGTGAGTAGGCATAAATAAAATACTGTGTACGTCACTGTAGTGTTAGTGTGTAATTTTTTAATTTTATTATAATAATATGAACAACTCCTGATGACTGTTGTGTTGTGTGTTAGTTTGACATGATTGACTTGGTTGGATTGTGTGTTAATAGTGCCATCCATTGGGCTGGATTATACCAATTACCATATAAAAAAAAAATAGCTGATGTCTTGTCTGTTTTTTCTGTCCTAGCTAAGTAAAGCTAACTAGTATTAATAATATGGATAAAATTACTTAATTACTCAAAAGGCTTGACTCCCCTTGAGTCAAGTTTCAAAAAGTTGTTAATGTTACTAGTAAAAAGTAAAAGGGAAGTAATTTTAAGAGAATCAATGAGTGGTGAAGAGGTTTTCAACTAGTGGTTTAAACCCGCGCCGAGGCCTGGACTTAATAATTTTACTGAGCATGCTGAGACGAAGTTGAGGTAAATTATCAAGAACAAGGCCCTCGGCGGGTTTAAAGTGAAACCACTAGTTTTAAACCGATTCAACACACTTTGATTCCCATATTCATAAATACCTTTTTGGTCAAAAAACATCAACACCACTTCTTGGTCAAAAGGTAAAATAAATGCAAAAAAAATAATTCTTCAATGATTTCTTTCAACACAACACCCCTCCAGATTCCAGCTATGAAATGGTAAGGCCCTCGGGTAAACAACTCCTTATAAGGAGATGATGTGCGCGTCGCGCGTATCGCGTGATGTGGCGCAACTGTTTCAGCCGTTGCTCTCGACCAATAGGAATGAAGAAACTGTATTTTATAAGCGCAGGTGCAAGCTCGCGTGTCACGCCCATGTTATTTTTTTTATATAACACTTTTTACTGATCATCTGTTCAAACAACCCCTCGTGATGTCCTCTCGACCAATCAGAATGGATAAACTGTCTTAGGTATTTATGAATATTTAACTAAACATGTTAAATTAGACCATTATGGCAAATGATGGGCATAGAATTACATACCCTTACGTTTTTTGTACTCCTTGCGACCTTGGCTTGTGGGTAATAGTTATACTAGTTGGGGGTCCAGAGTCAGAGACTCCAGTCAGTACCTTACTTAGTTCATTCATAGTCGTACACATATATCACGTGACGCATATATGTAAAGTTAGACCATGGAGCTATGAAAAGGAGCTCCATGGTTTGTATAGCTCCATGGTAAGACAAGCATTGTATTTGAATTGATTGAAGCAATGCCTTTTGATTGAGGGCTCTCCACCCACTGTCCAGACTTCATCCACCATGTGACATATGGTGGATGAAGTCCATCCCCTTTGGCCTGGAAGTCATGTCCCCTGGAAGTCATGTCCCCTTGGCCGGATGGAGCAATGAAATAGTTTAGTGTTCCATCCATGTGTGATTATGATGGAAGGAGAGTTTAGGATGCATGTTATCTATATCACGTATATTGTCATTGTTTGTCATAATTACTAAAATGCTATAATTAATTTTGCCTTTACTTTATTATATTTTATAAATAATTTCTTTGACTGGTTTGGTATTCAATATTGCTATCCTGTGAAAAAAATGTGACTGAATGTTTGCTTATATTTATTTTATAATTTGCATAGATGATAGTGTGTGTGGACAGAATATTGAAAAAAGAACTGAACTAAACTGAAAGAAAGACATTTTAGAACAATCTGAAGATGGAGTCGGTGTCTGCAATGATGAATGTCGAGCTGCTTTCGGCCTGCAGCGCTCTCGGCTGTTTGGAGGGGAATAAGTATCAAAAAGAACCAGACTGTCTTGGTAAGATCTTTCATAAAGAAAGCACCCAAACGACCAAAAAATTTAATTATACCAAATCCTGACTGGCACCATCTTGTTTATGAACCAAACATACTGTCCATCATAAAATAATTTTTTTTAATTTTTCTAATCAAATATGTTGAAAAAAATCTAACAATATGTAGTGTTTTTATATTTACATACAGGTGTTCGGTGTAGACCTGTCTGAGTAAGGATGTGTTTGTTTGAAATTGAAATAAGGGAATCAATGTGTGGTGAAGAGGTTTTCAATTAGTGGTTTAATCCCAACGAGGCCTGGTTCTTGATAATTTTACCGAGACGTAGTCATGGTGAATTATAAAGAACCAGGCCTCGGCGGCTTTAAACCACTAGTTGAAAACCGATTCAACACACTTTGATTCCCATTCATAAATAACTTTTCGGTCAAAAACATCATAACTTTTTGGTCAAAAAGTAGAATAAATGCAAAAATTATAATTGTTAAAGGATTTCTTTCAACACAACACCCCTCCAGCTATGAAATGGTAAAGCCCTGCGCCGCCCTCAGGTAAACAACTCCTTATAAGGGAATGCTGTGGGCGTCGCGCATATCGCGTGATGTGGCAAAACTGTTTCAGCCGTTGCTCTCGACCAATAGGAATGAAGAAACTGTCTAATAAGAACAGGTGCAAGGTCGCGTGTCACGCCCATGAATTATTACACTTTTTACCGGTCATAAACAAAGGTTTATACACACTAATGTGACGCGCTCTCCACCAATAGGAATAGTGAAACTGTCTGAGGTACTTATGAATGCTCCTTCAACACCCAGCAGAGGGTGGATATGTGTGCATTACCAATCTTTAAATATTATTATTATTATTACTATTTTCAATTCCTCACACCACAGAAACCTTAAAAGACCTGATTCGTTTCCTTCGACGGGAAGATGAAACGTGTGACATCCGTCGGCAGCTTGGAAACTCACAGATTCTTCAGAATGATCTGCTCTACATCGCCAAGCAATACCACAAAGACACAGAGTTATTTGAGACATGCATAAGGTTTGTCGTCAACAGAAAACCAATTTCTGGAATTCTTTTTGTAGTAAAACTTAAAAGTTAATCCTGCAGCCTCTACATGTACCATTTGTAATAATAACAATAATAATGAGCCATTCTTGTGTTGCGCATCACATTTACAGAGAAGTCTATATATTTGGCTTGAAATGTAAGAAGGCAAACAAAATTATTAGAAAAAAGGGATACTCATAGGTCTTCCCTTATAGTTATTAACATTTCCCTACTTTTTATGTATCTTCTAAAAGTTACTAAAATTTGTGCGAACTCCTTTTCATCCACTCCCTTTATTCTCTATGAATGTAGGCTTTTGGTTAACTTGACTCAGTCGCCCGAGATATGCTTCCAAAAGGTCCCAGAGGACAAGATGTTTCGCAACTACTTCTTGGAGGTTTTGTCGCAGCTCCAGTCTTACAAGGAGGCATTCGCTGACGAGGAAGTGATGGGAATTCTGGCTCGCAAACTGAAGAAACTCTTAGATTTGGTACAGTGTAGTGATCCTCAGTGTTGTAGATAGACCAATCTTAGTGGTATACTCTAAATCCAATTTAGTTCACCAAGGGCGAGCGGTTCAACAACATTATTTTAAACAATAACTGTACTGCGTTGTTTTACATGCATTATAACAAGACCGTTAAATTCCAGGCCTGAGTTACCAAGTACCAAGTATCAAAGTACAAGTGTCATGTCTTGCACTCAAACCCACACTCTACTGATCAGAGACATCAGCGCCAGTGCGTTTGACCACTCAGCACGACACACCTATCTTTGATTTTACAAAGTCTGACTGAAGCCTGGTTCATACTTGCCGTGAATGCGAATGCGATACAAATTTTGAAGTCACAAATTTTCAACGAGAAATTTGCATCAATTGACTGTGCTGAATTCCTGCAAAACATTGGCTGTGAAAACAGCCCTGTGACATCAAAATTTGTATCGCATTCGCAAGAAGTGTGAGCCAGGCTTACATGTAAGTCCGACTGATAAAATTATGCTCTGGTTTATTTTGTTCTTGTAAAGCTTAAGTTTTAAAAACATAAATATTTGTTTCTCTTTTTCCCATTTTCTGGTAGGAGTGGGAAAGTCGACGTGAGGATCACACTCTTTTGATGGAGAGGATTCTTTTACTGGTCAGGAACATTCTGCACGTCCCAGCTGATCCCAATTATGAGAAGGTAAGACCGTTTCAAATTGTTGTCACCCCAGATAATCCAGCCACTACACTATAGACTATTATGGACCTTGGCTTGTAACCATTTTCTGCCAAGCAATATTATTTTTCTGTGCTTAGAAAGTTTTTGTGCTTACAGGCTTTATGAAATATTGGGCCCTGATCTCACTGCACTGTTCCAGCAGTTTAAGGAACAAGTTCAGCCAAAACAGTATTCACAGGTGCTCGTAGTAAGACAGGGAACTTGTCGACACCTGCTTACAGACCAACCAAGCTCTGATTAATAAAAGTATTCTGTACGTTAAGAGAAGGCGTTCGACAGAAGATGCTTGTGCATTCTGACGGAAATTGTTGGAGGTTGTTCCCAGTTCTAATTTCCCTCTACAAGTAACTTTCATCGAGGTTGTGGGTCAAGGAATAAGGCAAGGAGAGGGCATGAGGCGGAACGGATGTGTTAGATCGTGTGGTGTGCGTCGCCTTAATGTAAATTCAAAAGTGGTGCATTAGGTCACATGCTGATCGTCACATGCGACGCTTGAAATTTGCTTGCAGATAAATTTTTTATCACACACGCCTTCGCCCTTGTTGGATACGGGACACAGAAGCATTATGTTTTTCCATATTCCACTCGCTCTTGTATGCTAACTTACAATATCAATCTCTTACAGCGTACGGATGACGATGCCAGCGTCCATGATCAAGTTCTCTGGGCCCTCAATCTGAGCGGGATGGATAAATTAATCTTGTACATAGCGAGCTCGGAGGCTGAACAGCAGTGGTGCATGCATGCTGCTGAGATCATCACACTTATGTTTAGAGAACAGGTAGGAGTGTGTTCCTTTTGATATCTTGGATAGAAATAATTTTTTTAAGGAAAAGAATGGCTAAAATTCTGTATGAGACCATCATTATTTCTCCCGTAAATTAGATCAAATTATATCCTTACCAATCCAGAAGGGTTGACAAAATCGCACGCATGTCACACAGGCGGCGACTGTGCCATGCTCACTATTTCTGTGGGCAAAAGGTTTCTGTGTACTTGCTGCATTGCCTAAAATGCGCACTTCACTAAATGCACACTGTGACATTGCCCACCAATGGCGCATCCAAGATTATTCTGATTGATATGATGATGTCAGTTGAATCGGGTCAATACAGAAAGACAGACCCACTTTGAACTATCACAAAATGTCAAAATCAGGTCTGTGGTTGTCTTGACAATGTTACTCGCTACTCTACATTTTAATTCCTTTGGACATTAGTGCATAAGAGTTCTGTCTGGGTAATGAAATGTCAGTTAAAAGCATAGCTGCGTTTCCATTGTTCTGCTGTTACTGGGCTGGTAAGTTAACTTACCAGGCCAGTAAGTTACCAGACCCAAAAGTGATGCAAAACTAGCATCCCTCTAAAAAATAAATGAGCCTTTGAGAAAGACTATGTTAGAGTCAAAACGTCAGGCCTTTAACTATTTTTTGCAAATACTATAACCCAACACACTGTGTTGAAATGTCTTCAGTTGTTTTACTCTGTCAAACCTTGTTTGATTATGTGCAGACTCCAGAGCAAGTAGCTACTGCTGGGGAAGCCAGGCTTGCCAGTGAGAGACAGAAAGACGAACAAGAGCTTGAGATGATCAGACAACGAGAACTTGCTGAGAAGAGGGCAAAGGTCAAGGCAGGAAGTGCCAGGTCAGGGGTTAATTAATCAGCATATTCGAATGAGAAGATTCAGGTTTTGAAGTTCATCAACCCTGGGCCATTTTGATTTGCTTGTTTGGCTGAGCGGATAAGAACACTAAACTCTGCTCTGGTATTTCTGATCACCAGAGTGTAGGTTCAAGTCCCGGTAGTGGCGCTAGTGTCCTTGAACATGGTCATTTAACCACTATTTCTTTTCCTTCGAATGCAACATAGAGCCGTAGATCCTGTGTGTTGTGTAAAATAACGCATAAGAACCCAGTGCAGCTAAATATTTACCTGTTAAATGTCCTACATGTAGGTGCAAAAGAATGAGAACTTTATCATTTGTTCTGCGTCACTCACTGATGTTATTGCTCTAATTTTTATTAACAATAATCTGTTAATCATGTTGACAGGCATTCACGCTTCGGTGGCACATTCTGCATCAAGAATCTGAAATCTATCAGTGACCGTGACATCATCTATCATTCAGCCGTCCAGAACAGCAACAACATCACCTTCGACAAAAAGAAAGAACCCAAAAAGAAGCCCAAGAATCGAATGCCCATGAAGGATACATCAGTCACCCGCAGGTATGTGCCCACTTTGAATATCTACTTTGCATATTCACCTTGAATATATACTTTGTATATTAACCTTGAATTTCTACTTTGCATATTCACTTTGAATATCTACTTTGCATAATCACTTTGAATATCTACTTTGCATTATTCACTTTGAGTATCAACTTTGTAATGGCAACTGGAAGGTGTAGGGAGCTGGGGTTTAGATGGGTTACACCAGGGTTCTTATTTGTGGGTAAAGTCCACAAGACTGTAGGGCTGGAAGCTCAAATTGTTTGACAGGACTGGAATTTATTTTACAAGACCAGAGTAAAAATGTGTTGAAAAAGCACTAACAGAAGATCTATCTAATTTCTTCTTTTGGTAAGTATACTTCAATACTCAACAGAATTGAAATACATTTATCAGACTAATATATTTGTCACAAAGGCTTAATTACACACTGAAGTATTATAATTCAACTGAGAAACACAAGACCATAGACTTGTCCGGTCATGTGTTTACTGGTGCGTGTTTTTGAAATCTTGTTATTTAAATGTGTCATTCTTTCTTTTTGTTACAGATCTACTCTTAGCATACGCCTGTTTCTGAAAGAATTTTGCATTTTGTTTGTGGAGAACTGTTACAATTCGCTGATGCATGCAGTTAAGGTTAGTATAGTGAAACTGCAAGGAAAAAAGTAAAACAATGTCACGATAATTGTTATCATCCCAGGAGACAACAAGTGTTTTAGCGTGTACAATGTATTTACACAACTCTCCTGAAAACATTGCTCTGTGATGGCCGAAAAATTATCTACAAAAGGTATCAAAACTCTTGAAAATTTTTATTTTTTTTATATGTTTGCCAGGATCACATAGTGCATCAACGAGCCCAAGAAAACGATGACTCGTTCTACCTGTGGACCATGAGGTTTTTCATGGCGTTTAATCGAGTTCATCAATTCAGGGTAGACATCATAAGGTACAGTGGTCCAGTGGTCCAGTGGTTAGGCTGCAGGACTTGCAATTACAAGGTTGTGGGTTCCAATCCTACCAAACTAATTGCTGATTTGACAATGACTGAAGTGCTTGCAGTTACAAGGTTGTGGGTTTGAGTCCTACCAAACTAAATGCTGATTTGACAATGACTGAAGGACTTGCAATCACAAGGTTGTGGATTCGAATCCTACCAAACTAATTGCTGATTTGACAGTGACTGCAGAACTTGCAATCACAAGGTTGTGGGTTTGAATCCTACCAAACTAACTGCTGAACTACCTGTTTGGTGAACCAATCAGTCGCTCACGACTATTCACAACAACATAATGTACTTAAAAAAACAATCAGACATCTCTGACACAATCCATGACTTTAATTTACTATATTGCGCCTGTGGCTAACAATTTGAGGCGTGACTAGTCGAGTAGTAAATGTCACTAGTCGCCCAGGCCTAATTTGATTTTGTTTCCTCCACAGTGAGACTTTTTCCGTCCAGACTTTCTACTATGTTCAAACCCAAATTGTTAAGTACTTGGACATGATGACAACCGATAAAAAGGAAGCTCCAGCCTGGTCCAAAAGGTGAACACTTGCCCTCTTCTCTTGGATTTATAGAGCATTATTGTTTGTTTTGAAAAGAGTTGAACCAGGGTGTCATGGCCGAGTGGTTTAGAGCATCCAATTCAAGTTCTGTTGGTTAAGTCACCAGAGTGTGGGTTCAAATCCCGGTCATGACGCCTGTGTCCTTGAGCAAGATTCTTTACTAATTGCTTCCCTTCACCCAGGGGTGTAAATGGGTACCTGTTAGGGTAGAGAGTGATATTACTTTATGAAAAAGCTACGGGAGTGCCATGGCAGCTCAGGGCTGTATACTCCCCAGGGGGCTGAGAAAGATGAGGAATGTTATGTGTGAGAAAGTGTATACTGTTCGAAACTGTTATGTGGTTGTACCCATGAGTTTATTTTTATTGATAGTTTATTTTTTACGTATCTTCCCAGAATGCATCTGGCCATGAAGGCCTACGGAGAGTTAATGGCGACTCTGGATACGATGTCACGGTCCAGCGACCTCAAAATCAGAGACTCGGCTAAGGTCATTCAGGGTAACATCTTCTACGTCATCGAGTACCGGGAGGTTTTCTTGATGTTACTCAAAAAGTACGACGAGGTCAGATGTACAAGGTAATTAACGTATGAGAAGACAGATGAGGAGGAAGTAAATCATTCAATCATTCGTTCAAACTGATATTTATTTCCAAACTTTATGAAAACAGAATACGAACAAGGTTTTTAAGGAATAACCAATAAACAAAGCTATTTAATGAGGGCATGATATTCTTCCTATACTTAAGTCTCTTTTCTGATTTGTTTGCCCTTGGAAAAATCTGAAAAAAGTTATTATTAGGCCTGAAAAATCCATTACAGCCACCACCATGTGTAGCTGAGCCCTTGTCCTGGGAAAATGTTCCTACTTTTTTCCAAGGACCAAATATCATTCCTGGTCGTTGTTGGTTGGCCAGAGCACAGTTTCATAAAGCCTGTAAGCACAAAAAACTGCTAAGCACAAGAAAATCTTGCTTAGCAAAAACAGGTAACCAGCCAACATTCCATAAAGTTCACATAGTTGCGACTGGTGCCCTACTAATTTGTTTAGCCATGAAAGCTTGTGAAATCGGGCCCAGAGAGGTGAAAGTCACATATCAACAAATTGTATACAGTGTGGAAGGTCTCGCTAGCAAAATTGAGTTGACACAGTGAATGGTGTCATCCCCAGTATAAATGCGATGAGTTTAGATTTACAATGGATATGTTTAGGGCGTCTGACGGTCAAGCACACCAGACTCAAGCTTTGGTGTTCTAGATCAGTAGGCCTATCCGTTAATCAGTTCACCAATATGAGAGTTTGATAAGTATTTTAACAAAGGAGGGTATGTTTTATTGGCATTGTGCAAGTTGTTGTTTTCATTTGGTGGGAGTCATGCCAGTGCGTGTGGTTTTCAAATTCTAAGAAGGACTTTCCAAATTTTATAAATAATTCTATCAGTGATGGTTGGTAAACTTTGGAGATGCTTTTAATGTTACTTCATTATTGTAGTGTAGTCGCGTGCCACTTCAAGCTTTGCGCTCGTGCTGTTGAGTTGTTGTAAGTAGTGATAATTAGAGTTGAGTTGTGAGCTAGAGTTCATTCCAGCCATGGAGCAAAGAAGTTGACAATAAATGTTATAAACGTACATCAATACTTGCGTCAGTCATTTTAGGGTTTAGGACATGTAACAATTCTTGAAATATCTTTAAATGATATGTTTAGATCGTACCTGAAGGACCTGATAGAGACAACACACACCTTCATCAAGATGCTGGAGAGATATTGCAAGGGCAGGAAGACGGTCATGGTGCAGGTACGAACTCGGAGTCAACGAAAAAGAACATTTCTTTTTGAGTACATAAAACTGATCGTACATGTACGCTTTCCACTGAAAGAGTTTAAGCACTTGACATCTCATCAAACAAGATGTGATTTACCAATTTTTCCAATTTACATGTTGTATGACAAACAAACATTGTAAACTGACAGAAAATTTACCTTGACAATTTGTGTGGATGTACGACAGCCTTTGGCTTCTACAAATTTCCCTCTGTCACAAATTTCAAATGTTCCTAAAAGATTTGATCTACAACAATTTGTTTATGCCGGCGCAAAACTAATGAAAATTCATCAAGATAAAACTATATCATGAAAATGCTTCAGCTAGATTGTACTTCTGTAGGACTTTTAATATCATGATAAACACCCATTATATAAAACATGCTGTGGAACCCGTTTTAAGAGAGAACTTCAGCCAAAGTTCATATTAAATTTAGGGTCCAGAGTGCCCGACAGTTTGTGTGAATTTATGACGACTTTTGGCTTCTGCAAATTTCCTTCTGTCACAAACTTCAAATGTTTGTTAATTTCTTCCTAAAAGATTTGATTTACGACCATTTGTTTTTTAGAAAAAGAAGAAGAAAAAGGCAAAGCGTCGCAGACGGCAACCAACTGCCCAGCAACAAAATGGAGACCAGCCTCAGGAAGTTGATGAGGAGCTCAATGCATTATGGGATAACATAACCTCTGACCTTTCAGCCATGTTGCAGGGAAGAGAAGACGTTCCTGAAGATGTGGTCCCATTTGACGCAGCCTCAGAGCTGCCAGTGGAGGAACAGAGGTAACAAAACGTTTTACTCATCAAGAGATCATTTAGTTTAAAGGGTCTGTATATGTTTGGTAATGACACTAGCAATTAATGGCAACAAAAACTGCCATGGTAAGAGGTACAATGTAGCAGCCTTGGGAAGTAAAGTGCACTCTAATATTTCAATTCGAAGTAGTGCTTTTTTATTCACAAAAATTTGAATTCAAATTCATATACATGTTGAAAAACTAAAGCGACAAGCGATTTGACAGAAGTTATAAATAATAATCAAAAACAAGAAGCCAAAACATAAATAAAAAAACACAGGACCAGCCAGTGAAGACCTAAGCAAATGTATACCATTAAAGCTATCAAACACAGCTTAAAAAAACACAGGACCAGCCAGTGAAGACCTAAGCAAATGTATACCATTAAAGCTATCAAACACAGCTTAAAAAAACAAACAAGCAAAGACCTATCACCTTCTGAACTAAGAATTAAAAAGATGACTGGCAGTAGGTTAAAAGGATTTGCGAAAACTAGTTGTATTGGTGCGTGAAGCACGAACTCTTCCCGAATCGTTTAGGATCACTGAGGCATAAAGTGTGTGACACCAGGGTTCAAATTTGGGAGAGAAACCCACAAGACCGCAGGACTTGTAGCTCAGAATCTTTACTGGACTGATATTTTTTTAACAAGACCAGAATCAAAATGAGAAGAGACTAGAAACAAAACGAGAACACGGTTTTATCATCTAAACTGTTTCATTTGAACAAAACACAAAGAGAAGATTGATCTCTTCTATTTAATGGAGGATACTCTGCAGAATTGAAAAATGTTTGTGAGACTCAGACTCAACACTAAACATTATTTGTTTGAGACAAAGATGTTGAATTGAATAAAAACAAGACCACTGGACTTGTCCTGTCTTGAGTTAACTGCCCGTCACCGACCTTGGGTCCAGTGTAAAATTAGAGCCCTGGGGTGGATAGAGTCTTGTACAATGGAGTGGAATTTGACAACAGTTTTGATATCTTGTGTTTCTCATTTCCCAAAAGAGCCGACGGGATGGTTCGAATCCAGCGAAGTCTTCGTTCGGGGGAGGCTGGGGAGTCTTTAGCTCTACTGAGAGCAGCCAGGGAGGTGTGGCCAGAGAATGATGTGTTTGGAGCGGCAGACATCAGCCCAGAGGAAGAATTCATGGCACTCAGAGAAATCCACTTTACCAACCTCAATGGTTTGTAAAATCCACTTTACAAATCTTAATGGTACACGGAAAAGCGCCGACTTTTTTAATGAAATAAAAGTGCATGGGGCCCAATTTCAATTTAAGCATAAATAGGTTTCTCGGTCAAATTAAGAAATTGAGCAGCCAATTTCATATTCATGCGTTCGAGTTAAAGCAGTTTTGCCTCTCCAGTTGTTACTGCGTTTCAAATTCAGAATTTGGCCATTCAATTTCATTTTGAGTTGAGTCAAATTCCTTTAACACTCTGTTCAATTAAGCATATCGTCATTCTTTTTCGTGACACACACGCCTCAAGAAGCGTCTGCCATTTGGAATGCTGCTTTGATGAATTGTTAAATTGAATTATTATTTTGTCAAATCGAATGACGCAACATTACATTTGATTAATCATAAAAC
Organism: Asterias rubens; assembly: GCF_902459465.1. NCBI lineage: Eukaryota > Metazoa > Echinodermata > Asteroidea > Forcipulatida > Asteriidae > Asterias > Asterias rubens. Next base: position 16,851,611 of record NC_047064.1, on the reverse strand, counting down.
GAAATCGAATGACCCTTTTCACTACCATTTCGCGCGAAATAGAATAGCTTGGTGCTTAAATTGGCTGCTCATTTGCCTAAATTGACTGAGAAAACCTATATCTAAGTGATAGAGAAATATCTTTCCTTAAGCAAAAATTGAGTGGGGCACCAGTCACAACAGTGTAAATTTGTAATTTTGGCTGGTAACCTGTTTCCGTTTAAGCAATACTTTTCTGTGCTTGGCCAGTTTTTGTGCTTACTGGCTTTATGAAATTGGGTCGTTATGTCTATCGGGGTGTGATTTGTCAGGATTTTTCCTGATTTTCAAATTTTCTCAGAATCTTCTTGTGCAAAAAGAAATTCTTAAAAGTAGAAGTAAAGCAGTCATCAAAGAGAGAAAGAGAAATATTACACATTCTGCTGTCCAGACAAATTGTATTATTGTTGATACACAAAGTTTGTAAACCTGGAAACATCTGTTATTTTGGGGTCTAGAATAAGGGAGAGGGGACCCAGGAGCGCAAACCTTTTTCAATAATTCTCACACACTTTTTCAGCAACTCTCATCCTTTTGTCTAGAAAGTTGTAACCCACTTGTCACCCACTTTTTGTATGTTAAGTGAAAAAATCTTACAATTGCGTTGACAAGATTTATTTAGGATTTTTATGTTTACAATGATACATGGTAACTTTATGTGCAGGTCAATAGTTTTGGAAATTTGTTTACTCTCTCTACATGTCTTCCTGTCTACTCATGAAGAAAGTTCCCTAGGTTAAATTTTTTAATTTGAAACTTTACGCAATAACTCGGTGTACAGGCTAACTAACAGTAAATTGTCAACAATTATTTATAGGTTTGTGGTTTTTTTTTTTTCATCTCTTAATTCAGTTGTTGTGCCCACGCCTGTTGAAGAACAAGATGACGAAGAAGAAATGGAAGGTTCGATACGAATGTTTCTTCAATTCATGCACCATTTATTTTAGTGATAGATTTATACATGTAAACATCAGGTGTTTACTTGTTTCTTTTGTAAATGGCAACCAGACCCTCCCAAGGTCACAATAGCACCCTCAAGAGTCCTGTTTCCCATTCTGAAAACTGTGTGGCTGTGGGGTGTTAATTGTTTTTGTTTAACAACTGTTCTCTGAAGGGATTTAAACCGGTCGCTGGCGGCCCGTTAAAGAGTTAAAACACACCTCCAATATGATTCTGTAACTTTAACTTCTCAATTAAATGTTTTTTTTTATTTTACATTTATTGCCCAATTGCCATTAGTCAAAGATACTTGTCTCTTCATGAAACCATAAAAGTGAGATGTCCTTCTTAAACTCCCATCAGGATAACGAGTTTTCCACCTACATGTGTGTACATGTATAAAAGGGGCCTGCAAGTCATGTGATCACGCGCACACAGGAGAGGCTCTTTGTAAAAAACGAATTGACCATTATTTTACTCTCTTCTGTTGCAATCTTTTACATTGTATTATTATTATTATTATTATTATTATTTATTTTTTTTATTGCAACATCGAATGTTTGTTTTATTTTCAAGATGAAGAGGATGAGTTGCTGGAGGAAGAACGGAGTCAGAGGACAGAAGAGGAGTTCAATTTCAATATTTTTGTAAACAAGTAAGTCTGACTACAAGGTCAATAAACAGGACCGAAAACCAGAGTGATACAAGAAGGGGTTTTCTCTGTTTCAAGAATACAATAATGTTTAAAAAAGTGTACAGGGATTATACAATTTTTCCGTTTTTAAAAACAATATTTCCTCACCAGATTTAGCCATCCCGATATCATCCGCTGCTACGTCAAACTCTTGAGCGACTATCGCAATCACTCCACTTTCACCTGTCACTGCATCGTCAAGATGCTTCACCGCATCGCCTGGGACTGTGAGAAGGTCCCTCTACTCTTCCAGATCTCTCTCTTCAGGGTCTTCCAGAAGATTCTGAACGACCCGATCGCAGCTACCGCAAGCATGAAGGTAGGGGGGTCTCAAACTCAGTGGGCTGAGGTGCCTCATTTAAAGCAATAGTTTTTAGGCACTGGACACTATTACTCAGAGTAATTGTTAGCATCAAAACTTACTCTGTAGCGAACAATGGAGAGCTGTTGATAGTATAAAACATTGTGAGAAACGACTCCCTTTGAAGTACAAGTTTTTGAGAAAGAGGTAGTTTCTCACTAATATTAAAATATTAAAGGACTTCAGGCCTGAAGCCTTTTTTAAGCATCTGAAACAACGGTGTTTTTCCTTTCGTTATTCTCTTGCAACTTCAATTACCAATCGAGTAAAAGTTTTCACAGATATGTGATTTTATGCATGTCGGGATACACCAAGTGAGAATACTGGTCTTTGACAATTACTAAAGGCCGCCAATAAAATTGCAATATTTTCATTTAGAAGTACACGTATACTGGAGCTTGCAGTAGTTTGAAGCGTTTTGATAAGCATTTCTCTTCAAAGTTATGTGGTTACGTAAAATATAATAGATTTTATGCCCCCAAGTTGGAATCTGAGAAAATACATGTTCAAACCCAAACTGTTTTTGTTTATAGGAAACAGTGAAGTTTTCCAAGTTTGCGTTGGGGAAGTTTTTTGAGATGGCTGCCTCTAACAAGAAGATGTTTATGGAGCTGTTGTTCTGGAAAGACACTAGGGACATTTATGAGCTGACTGAAGGATATGGAGCCGTGATGGAAAAGAAGTAAGTGTTCAGGGATTGATTTCCTCAAGCAGTTTTGCATAGCAGGAAATTTAGACTGGGCTTATTTTGTGCACACTTAATGCTAATGTTCATTAGCAAATTCTGATTTTTGATTAGCAACTGTTACATATTGTGTAGCATTTCGCTCTGCTTAGGAAATCATTCACAGTGGTAATCATTTATCACCAGTGTTGTAGATAGACCAATTCTAGTGGTAGGCTCTAAATCCAGTTTAGTCCACCAAGGGGGAGCGGTTCAACAAAATAATTTTAGATATGGGGCCATCATTGCTGAAGTGCAATCTGGGGGAAATCTGTGCTGGGCAGCACAGTGTATTTTGCTCAGAGTGCAGGGCGACATTTGTTCTGGACAGGCCCGTCCAGCACCGCCCATCGTGGCTGCAACACTGCCCCTGTTTTTCACTGACAACAGTTTTTTTTCTGGTTCCTCATGAGAAATATCTACAACAATAATAGTGATATTGTGGTGTGTCAGGTCACAATCGCACCCTCAAGAGTCTTTCTGTCCTATTCTGAAAACTGTATGGCCGTGCGATCTTTAGCTTTCATTTTAAAACTATTTTCTGAAGGGATTTGAACCAATCGCTAGGTTAGTCCATGAAAGAGTTAAAATCAGAGAGAAATACTAACAGAAAATGAATGGCTCCCTCTTGCTCAAAGCTAAAAACAAATATTGAAAAGTGGGTGAGCCCAAAGGTCGCGACCCCAAACTTTATTTTTGATTGTGAACTGTGCTAATCACAAAGTTGGATCAGACACTTCAACACTAAGGGCGCAATTGGGTTACCTACATAGACCTTATCACAAATACTTGTTATGCACGTGTAGGCGAGGAATGAGGTGCATGCTGGTATAGCTAGCGATCAAGATCAGCATAGCTAGCAAGACCAGCATGCATCTTATTCAACTGTTCCCACTTGCGTAAAGGGAATTTGCGAAAAGGTCTATTACTTTGCAAATTAAATCGCCTTAAATTTGAAACACTTCTTGCTGCTCTGACATTTAGCTCTGATTGTCAATTGAGTCACTTAACTTTTACGGGTACTGTGTTTTGTTCACTTGCTCAATTATGCAATATGTCAAACAACTATCTGGGTCATGCAGGTGTTCGTCAAACTTTCATGAATTATTTAAAGGAAAATCACTCTATCTGGGAAAAAAAATGAATAATTGACATGCATCAGAGTAAAAATCCTTATTGACCCTGAAAGCCTGGATCTTATTCTGATGCTGCAATAACAAGACTGAAGTGAAATCATCATAAAATTTGCCTTGATGGATTTGTCCCAGTTATTGCTACACTGGTTCAGTTTACGTCTCAAGACTGATATTCTTTCTACTTTAGTCTGTTCCCCCCCCCCGTTTTTTTGAGCCCTTGCAAAAATCAGTAAAGTTTAGATTAATATGGTCTTGAAGTCTATTAAAACCTACACCACGTGCACCAGAGCAGAACTGCCAACTCTCTGTTTCTACTGAAAGTTCACTGAAAATGGACAATTATTTCCATGTTCTGATGGACAAATTTGATCTGTAGGTGTTACTTCTACTCTAGAATTGCAAAGGTCGTGGAATTGAATCCTACCTGAGTAATATGCCTGTGATTTTGTCATAGAACTCAAGGAAGTCTCTGAGCATACATTGTTGAAATGGTAAAAAACTAATTTAATATTCTATAATCCCATTGCAAATTTAACTTCTATTAAACTTTTTGTATTATCAATTTGGAATTTTGTTTTTTGAAGGAATAAGAAGTCTGTTGAATGGAGGGAGGAGGAGCAGCATGAACTCGCTCAGCTCTATGAAGAACACAAAGATGAGGAAGGAGGTAAGACTAAATCCCTCTCTTAACATTCCGGGCCATTTTTGTATGGCTCTAGCTGTGTAAGCGAAGAATGCCTAGTTGTATGGTGTATGCAGGTGCACAAGCAAAAATTCCCTGCTAGCCCGTGATTATGCTTGACGTAAGCGGGAACTCCCTGCTTTCGTAATGGTCGGTTCTTTGCTTATGGTAAGCAGAGCCATGAAATTAGGCCAAGGTTAGTAATCGCTAACTAAAGTTAATTGCAATAAAAACTTAATTAGTTTGAAGTACATGTACAGCAGCTCAGCTCTTCCATTGAAAATGTTGGTTTCTTTTATAAGATCACTTCTGGGTGAGTTGGAGGCATTTTTGTTTCCTTTTCAAAGTTCCAAAGGCAAACATGATGTGCTATTTATGGATGTGAATCAAACATGTCCCTCTCAGAAACGAACAAAACTCAATTAGTGTTTTTACTGGCTGCCTTCATCTTCCTTATTTTCAGACAAAGATGTGGTGGACCACATAATGGAGCATATCATCGATGACAGCAGGACGAGACGACAGATCATTACTCAGCTTCAGAGGCAAGGGGTCATTGACAGCGCTGCTGACCTCAAACGGAAAAAAGGGTAACGGTCAACAGTAACAAGAATGACCAGTTCTTATAATAAAGAATAGCGCAGTTTACAATAACGTATCAATGCGCTTTACATTAGTGCCCAGGGGACGATTTCACAAAGAGCCAAGATTGATCTTAACTGCAAATCAATCGCAGTTGCTCAGTAATGTGTGATGTCACAATGCAAATCACTATGGTGATACTGATAATTTGTATAACAATGGATTTTTTTTGCTTTGTGAAATCGACCCCTGGTCATTAGGCAAAAAAATGCCCTTAAATCTTCTCAGCTTCGAGCTACCGAGCTACTCTAGGGCTCCAAAGACTTTTTTCTAAACACAATATCTACCTCTACCTTCGCAGGTACCCATTTATACACCTGGGTGAAGAGAAGCAATTATAGTCAAGAGTCTTGCTCAAGGACACAAGTGTTATGACCGGGATTTGAACGCCAGTCCTACATGTATGACTTAACCACTAGAACTTGAATTTGATGCTTTAAACCACATGACACCCCACTAAAGGGGCCAAAGAAATTCAATAAGAGGCGGATGAAACAGATAAATTAGACTTGTCTCCATTTTCGGGACATGTTTGGAGTTTTAATTTAGTCCCCAAGTGACAGATAAAGCAACCAGTGTCATGGCCGAGCGGTTAAGAGCACCAGATTCAAGCACAAGTGTTTGATCAGCAGGGTGTGGGTTCGGATCCTGGTCGTGACGCTTGCTACATAAAATTGGGGAGGTAGTGCTTTCTGCTCTACCGGCCAGGCTTTGAATTGATGATACCCAAGCCTACATTCGTATGGACTGTGAAAGGGGTAACCCTGTTTCAGCCCTAGGAGTAGGTGGCAACGGCCTCTGGAAAAAATAATTGTAGCCCACACCTTGAAGTGGCCTTGAAGTCTGGCGACTTGCATAAATAAAAAAAATAAATAAATAAATAAAAACCATAAGAGGGATTTTAATATATCTTCGGTACACAGATCCAAGCGACTGACAATCTGGCGGGAAGAACACGAGCTTGAACTTCGTAACCTCTACGAGCAGCACAGAGATTCAGATGGTAAGGACCAGGCATGTGATATAATCAAGATTTTTCAAGATTTCAGGAATTTTCTTGCAAGTAAATAATGAAAGGAAAGACAACCTTTTTGCAAAAAAATGTGAGCTTTCAAATGCTTGAAGAGGCTTTCTCAGATTCAAATATTTTAGTAAAAAGATTACCTCTTCCTCCGAAGCTCCGTTACTTCAGAGAAAGTCGATTCTCGCAACATTTTTAAATATTAACAGCTCTCCGTTGCTCATAACCAAGTAAGTATTTTTGCTAATATATGTTTTTATTTATAGCCAACAGTGTACAGTGCCTTTAATCTGAACTATCTTTCTCTCTGATATAGATGTCCTCGGCAATATCTTAAATGGGATGACGGAGAAACGATCCAAGGCCAAAGTGATAGAGAAGCTCATGGGTCTTGGATTGGTGCAAGATCGCAAGGAGCTGTATAAGAAGAGAGGCAAGGGAGGAGCCAGGAGGAGGAGGGGGCGCCATGGCAACAGCGATGATGATAGTGATGATGAGGAAGATGGTCCTCAGGGCAACGGAGTACGTACAAATCAATAGGTTTTGTTCATAATAAACTTGGAGTAATGCTTAAAGGAAGTTTGGTAATCATTCCTAAAGCTCAATGGCAATAAAAACTTACATGGTTATAAAGGTACGGCAGCTTGTGACAGAATGAAGCATTTATTTAAGAATCATTTCAATTGGAAGTAATATGGCTATGGAAAAAGATATTAGTTTTTACCCCCCAAAATAAGAATTGTAGAAATGTTACTGTCAGTTTCCTGGTATTGTGTATTCCAATTGCGAATTATTGTTCCACCGTGGACTAAACCGCTCATAAATCTATTTCATAAAATGAACCTTCATAAGCAACACCTGGGATAATGTTTTTAATGTAAGGCAAAAGTACAACTAAAATCAGCAAAACGTTTTTTTTTTCTTTCTTACTTTTGTGTATGAGCTCCCATATTCGTTCTCAAATATCAATGTGCAAAACACGGAAGCTGCGGTTACGCGTCATGTGAACACTTGAAGTGTTGACGGATCCATACATGGTGCCTTGCGAAACCTTTTTACTAGCTTAAGAGTTGGCTTAGCTGTAACCATGCTTTACTGAAGAAGAATGTTTTCACCATTGCAAGATGTTTACAAAACTTGTTTAATTACTTTAAGGCGACAGCATTTTATATATATATTTGTTTTCTTTGCAGAGGAACTTTATTGACGACATGGATGAAGAGGCAGATTTTGAAGGTAAATGACTCTCAAACGGAGAAAGAAACCCATATGCACATTGATGGGGAACAGACAATTCAAACATACAACAGGGGCACTAAATAGGGCTTGATTAATTGGCCCTGCTAGTGCAAAAATATGGCATGGTGAACCTACATGTACAGACCTTTATCAAGCTGCGTCCATCTTGGTCATGTTCCTTGCATCGAATAACAATAACGCATGCTACTAATCATCTTACAATTACAAATGTAGGAACCAGCCTATTTTTTTCTTCCACCCTCGGTTTGGTAACATTGATATCCATAGGAGAAATTCAAGATGGCTGCACCGTGATAAAGGTCTATTAGAGAACCTATTGGTGTCTTCATTGCGTTCTGGTAATCCAAGAGCACTTTGAGGGTTGGAGTACTTTTGCAAAAGAGGAAAGGAGTGTGTTCAAGTTTTGGAGAAAAAAAATATGGCGGATTACCCTCTGTCCCATATCGGGCATGGTTCAATTTTTAAAGTTAAAGTTTGAAAAATGGATATCACCCTTGTTTATTTTGTAACCCTTAGGATTCCTTGCTCAACACTCGAAGCCAGATGCTCCTGAAGCCTCAGCGTATAACAGTGAGACGGAGAGTGAGTCTGGCTCCTCAAGTGATGGGGAGAACAAGGATGAGGACGGAGACGGGGAACTACCACTAGGAGATGTCCTCAGAAAGGTCCAGGAAAAAGGCTTTACTGAACAGATTCGCTGGATACAGAACGGGCTGAGGAGCACAGCCGCGGACAGAGAAAAAGATGGTAAAAACTCTTCTTAATTTTTCCCAATTCGTCTTAAAGACAGTGGACATTATTGGTAATTGTCAAACACCAGTTTTCTCACTTGGTGTATCTCGACATACGCATAAACCTTTGAAACGTTGAGCTCAAGATGCGAGATAACTTTGACAGAAAAAACACACTTGTCACACAAAGTTGTGTGCTTTCAGATGCTTGATTTCGAGACCTCGAAATCTAATGCTGAGGTCTCGAAATCAAATTAGGGAAAAATACTTCTTTCTCAAAAACTACGCCACTTCAGAGGGAGCAACCTCTCCCCATAACTTGTTACCAAGTAAAGTTTTAAGCTAATAGTTATTTTGAGTAATTACCAATAGTGTCCACTGCCTTCAACTTTTCCCTCAATTTAAAAATGAAACCTCCTTCTTTGTCTTCTCTCCATAGGGTTCTTGGCTATGTATAGTGATTTGGTTGACTTTTCTGGGAGTCCTTGGCTTCCAACCAGAACTTATGGAAGAAATGAATTGGAGTAAAGTGAAATGTTTCGCCTGACTTCTCTTTTAATGTAATTTTACTATTTTAGAGGGCTGCCCGAGTTTGGTATAGATCCTCACATTTAATGATGTCATCAAAACATGAAAGTAACACAAATCTGTGTATTTTTATTTATTTTTTCCTCAGGAGATGAGCAGGCCATTCCGATTGTTCCTTTGTCAGAAGAGAATGAAGACGCCATGGACAATAAAGTATTCCAGAATTTCCTCAAGACAGTTGGTATTTCTGCACCCAGCAGCCATGAGGTAAAGCTCCAGTAATGCCCCAGTTACATTCAAAGCGGGGGCGAGCGACGCGTAGAGGTCTGGAAAGAAAGAGCAATAATGCGGTCACAGTCCAGATAAAAGTGTCCCGCACGCAGCTGCCCTGACTAAAATGTGGTTGAATTTTTGGCATCCCTTGTACTTGATCAAATTTACCTTTTTTTTTTTCAAGTATCAAATCTCATGCTTGAGAGAATTTTGACTTGTGTTTGGTCAGTATAGACTGTATCAAATAATGCCGATACTATTCAAATACCTGAGCCACAACTTGGTGTCGGTGTGCATAGGTGTACTGTGCCTGTGAATCAAACCAGGACTGCTGCATGCTTTATTGAAGTGCATTTAGACGCCTACATGTATACTACAACCTGCCCTACGCTGTGGCCACTTTCATACAAAGGGGTTATTCGAGAATGCTGCTGTAGGATAACCAAGTAGTTTGGTTCAGATCTTGTAGTCAGCATAATGAGATGATCTTATCAAGATGTTTTTTTAAAAATCTTTCTGCAGGAAACTTTCTGGCGTATCCCAGGCAGTCTCAGCCATGACCAGCTCCGGCAGATGGCAGACTCCATCGAGCCCCAGGAGGGCGTAGCGCTGTCGGCAGCCGAGCGAAAAAAGAAATCCAATCCGAGGTATGACAGTCTGAAAGAGATGGCCAGGACAAGGAGGCAAGAGAAGAAAGGAGGCAAGAAACGACGAGACCGTCGAGAGGAGGTTCCCGTCACGGAGGTGGTTTCCAGGGTGATGGATGATGGAGACAATGAGGAGGACAGTGAAGATGAGACAGGCACCCGCCTCCCCACCTTGCCTACGACATCCTCAGCTCATAAGAGAGGTCGGGTCAAGCGAGCCTTGCAGAGCGACTCCTCAGATGATGACAGGTTGGTCAGTTTTTTAATCATTAAGGCACTAGACACCTTAGGTAGTTGTCAAAGACCAGTATTTCCATATGCATACAAAACGGATCTGTGAAAATTTTGACTCAATTGGTCATCGAAATTGCAAGGAGTAATGAAAGAAAAATCACCCTTGTTGCACAAATGTTTGTGATACATGTAATAAATGCTTAATAAAATGCTTCAGGCCCGAAGTCCTTTTATATTATTTGAGTGAGAATTTATTTTTCCCCAACAAAAAACTACTTCAGAGGAAGCAGTTTCTCACAATGTTTTATACTATCAACAGCTCTCCATTGATCATTACCAAGTAATTTTTATGCTAACAATTATTTTGAGTAATTACCAATAGTGTCCAGTGCCTTCAACACAAAAATAACATCCTTAAGTAGGATCTGAAACTTTGCATGGTGGAAATATAAACTAAAAGAGGTTTTCTGAAACCCCATGTGAATATCACTTTTGAGTTGTGCTGGTTCTGAACAAAACAAGTGGTTAAAGGCACAGGACACTATTGGTAATTACTCAAAATAATTATTAGCATAAAACCTTACTTGGTAACGAGTAATGGGGAGAATGGTGGTAAATCTTGGTAGTATAAAGCATTGTGAGAAATGGCTCCCTCTGAAGTGACGTAGTTTTCGAGAAAGAGAAAGAAGTCATTTTCCACGAATTTGATTTCAAGACCTCAATTTTAGAATTTGAGGTCTCAAAATCAAGCATCTGAAAGCACACAACTTCGTGTGACAAGGGTGTTTTTCTTAAATAGTTATTTCGCAACTCCGACGACCAATCAGGCTCTTATTTTCACAGGTTTGTCGTTTTATGCATATGTTGAGATACACCAAGTGATAAGACTGGTCTAAGACAATTACCAATAGTGTTCAATGTCTCTGAGGACTCGATAAACAATTTGTGCGGGTGATTTACCAGAACTTTCTTTTTGAGAACCAACATTACTCAAAAGAGATGTTCACATGGTGTTAGCGCAAACCTCTCTAAGTGAATACATCCTGCTACTTTTCCTGCTGGGTGTCAAGTGTTTTCATATTTAATATCTTGACAACTTTTTTACACATGATTTTATTTAGGTAGACAGGTTGCCAAGTCTTATTAACTTTTCATGATTGCAGTCGTGTTTGAAAAATGTACGTTTGCATCAATAATTTGTAAAGTCACCTCGATCGATTAAAGCTATAGTAGTAGTCTCGGCCGATCATCTTCTTTCCCTGCAGATAGTAGTGCATAAGCAGGACAGTTCTTTTCAGAACTGAGAAGTCTAACATATTCTGAATATCTACTCCGTGGTAGTAGAATATAAAGCAAGACAAAAGAACATAATCTACCTGTGCAAGTAGATATTTACATGGTGTTACCACAAACGAGATGTATATTGATACCACACAATGCAATGCCTCAAATTCAATTATAACAAGTTGTGTTTTTTATTTGATATCTTCAAAGCGATGCGGAACCAGGGCTTAGCATTGACCTGGGTACCAGTGATGCCCTACCCTCATCAACCAATAAGCCGTCTGCTAAGAGAAGCCGGTTGTTGCTGTCGAGTGATGATGACAGCGATAATGAGGGAGACACGCAGGGGTCAAGGGTTGAAGAGACTTTGAGCCAGTCACAAGGTAAGATTTACTTCATTTATTTATGAGAAACAAGCTTGACCGTTCCTTTGGAATCAGTTGCCCTCACACATTCAGGATAGTACAACCGTGGACACATTTAAAGACAGACTGAAAAAAAATTTCTATTTCAAACAGCTTTTCAGTAGTATTTTCATTCTTTTATTTCCCTTCATCTTACTGTTCCCTCTTGCCGCTTGTCTGTTTCTCCTTTCTATGTTTAAGCTTTCCTTCTTTTTATCCCCTCTGAGCACCTTATTTCGCGGATATTGCGCAATAAAAATATATTGATTGTCGTTATTATTATTAACTACCCGAAGGAACTTATTGTATAAATGCAAAGAATAATGAATAGCCTGACGTTTCGACCCTAGCAGAGTCTTTCTTGAAGGCTATGTGACAGCACAACAACCATGAATATGTTTTTTTTTTATTCTTTCATTTTTTTCGTTAAGAAAACCCAAAGATGGAACACCCCAGATTGCAGAGTAGGGTTTTTAAAACCAAAGATAATTGTATGTAAGCAGGCTATGCGCTAACAAGCTTTCAAGCTTTGAGCTCACAGTTTAGTTCTTTTTAAACAGCCTAGTACATGTACCCCATCCCTGATTGTTGACAGCACATTTTTGGAAGTTTACAGTACTTTGTAACCAGAAGAGCAAATCATCTAACGAATGAACTGCATTCTGTATATTGCATTACCTTCAACTTAATTGGTCATAGTGGACCCTGCCGTTGAAGTTACAAGGATTCATTCCAAACGAGATGAGATAATTGTATCAATGAAGGGCGGGCATTCTCAAACTAATGAGCTATGCAAGAATCGTAGATTGTGTTACTCCAAGTAAATTGCAAGAATTCATCTAGCCTCTGAACACAAGGGCAAGCTCAGCAGTGGAGTTCTTAAGACATCATCTTGAGGATGCAGAGTCAGGGCTCTAATTCATAGAGGAAAAAATACGAGAACAGGCCTGGCTTTAAAGATACTGGACGCTATTGGTAATTGTCAAAGACTAGACTTCACAGTTGGTGTATCTCAGCAAATGCTTAAAATAACAAACCTGTGAAACTTTGAGCTCAATTGGTCATTGGACATACTTGTCACATGAAGTTGTGTGCTATCAGATGCTTGATTTTGAGACCTCAAATTCTAAATCTGAGGTCTGAAAATTGAATTCGTGGAAAATTACATCTTTCTCGAAAACTACATTTTTTTAGAGGGAGCCGTTTATCACAATGTTTTGTACTATCAACCTCTGCCTATTACTCGTTACCAAGAAAGGTGTTATGCTAATACTTATTTTATGTAATTACCAATAGTGTCCACGTTGCCTTTAAAGGGTCTATGTACTTTTGTACAGTGTTGTAGGACAAAAAACACAATGTCCAAAGATTAACATTAAACTTACACAGTTTGAAGATAATCATGGTAGACTGCTTCCCTAAAAATATTACGTGCTGAGGTGCTGTCGTTTTTGAAAAATGAGTAAAACAATGTAATGAAAAAATTTACGTCTCGGTGATCATGAGACGAAAATTATTTTAGCATTTTCAAACGTATCTTTCGTGACATTGTTTTACTCATTTCTCAAAAGCAACAGCACCTCAGAAACTAACATTTTAACATGTTTAAGGTACGGTATGCTTTCTTCTATCATTATCTTCAAACAGTGTAAGTTTAATGCAACCCTGTTGACATTGTGTTTTGTGTTTACAGAAAGTACCCAAATCCTTCAAGCGCAGGCAATGGAGGCCTTGTCAATTGAAATGCAGTTTGTAAAACAATTGTCATTTTAGATTCTGTAGTGGATGCAGTAATCAATAATGGATGCTATAAGAGTGTCTATATTTATTCATAAACGCTTGATTGTTTCTTCTCATTATGAAAGTAATTCAGAGAGACTTAAACACAGACCTGTTATTGCATTCTGAAACATTCCTCTGAATCGTATCGATCAATACCAAATCGTTTCGATCTATTTTAGAGATCACCCCACTTGATGTTTTTTGACAGTGCTAAAGTGCAAGAGTGCTCCGAGTGTGACAGCGAATGTTTACGATCAATTAAGGATGGATTTAGTTAAAATGACTGGACTTGTCTATATGCTTGTGCAGGCTCAAAGGGTTTAGCTGATTTCGAGTGGAGCTTCGGGGCCTCTGTCGGTGTTTTATTTTGTTTTCTTCTTGCTAAGCCAATGTAGAATGAAAAGTCGGAAGTGTTTCCACGCATTTGTTATTTTGAGTCTATAAAATACAAAATTGCTTGATTAGGCACATGATAGGTGTGCCATAACTGTACTTTTAACACTACCAATTCAAAATATTCTCATGGAAGTGTCTGTCAGGGTTTGAATTTAGGGAAACAATCAAGTATCAGTAACAACAAACACATGTGAAATTTTCATGTACATGCATGTATGTACGTTTGTACAGTTTTGTAGGTTGAAATGTCATGCCATTTATAACTACTCTGTGTATTAATACCGAAGGTCCTTTTTGTTGGCCGGCAGGTTTTCTAACAAGCATCAGAAAAAAGGATGACAACATTTTTACTGAATTGAAAACAAAACTTATAAGCTGTTAAAATTTCTTTACACATTGCTTGTCGTAAAGGAAAGGTAAAACAGCAATGTGTCAAAACACCACTCATCAGTCGCCCAACTGGCCAAACAGGAGTGGCAGAAAGTAACACAACCTTCAAGCTACGTAACAGTGTTTAAATATTCATGTACATGGGTCGAAACGTCAGGCCATTAACTATTCTCTGTATTTATTGATGTGTTTGTCCTTTTGGTTGGTGAGCAGTTTGCAACAGAACAACTAATTATATTTTCTGAAAATACAGGTTTTATAACGACCTAAAGAAAGGATGACCAAATATGTGACCCACTCTGTGAAAATAAGTCGCATGTCGCCCAATGCAATATTAAGTTATGAACAGTTTTATGTGGGAAAAAAATAAAAATAAAAATAAAAATAAAATCGTTTTTTTTTTCTTTTTAAGATCTTTAGTTGCATGGTTAACCTTTAGAACACTTACTTGTAGGCAATAAAGCTATGAATACAACAATTTTGTGATCATACTTATGTCTAATTTGTATCCTTTTGCACACAATGGTAGTTTAAAATATCATTTTACTTGTAATTCTTAAAAATAAGGCGTAGTGGCTAATTTCATACGGGAGTAACTCAGCAACGCGATACACCCCAAAGCTTAGACACATACCAAATTACTGCTGCTGATGTGTTCTTTCCAGCCATGCATATAACTCAATTCCTGAAATTGCCTACATCTGACTCATTTTCACAGAGCGGGTCACATATGTTCTTAATTGAAAAACAAAACACTTAGCTGTTCAAATTTCTCACACATTAATCCTAGTTGTAAAAAAGATATACTAGCAAGGTGTCACTCAAAACAACACTCACCAGTCGCCCAACTGACCAACAGGGTGACAAATAGTAACACAACCTTTACGCTATTGAAACAGTGTTTAAATTTTCATGTACATGGGTCGAAACGTCAGGCCATTAACTATTCTCTGTATTTATTGATAGGTCCTTTTGGTTGGTGAGCAGTTTATAGCAACCTAATCTAATTATATTTTCTGAAACACAGATTTTATAATAACCTCAAAAAAGGATGACTAGGTTTGTTCTCAATTGAAAAACCAAAAATAAGCTGTTCAAATTTCTCACACATGTTTGTTGTAAAGGAAAGATGAAATAGCAAGGTGTCAAAAAAACACTCATCAGACGCCCAACTGGTCAACAGGGTGACAGATAGTAACACAACCTTCAAGCTAACAGTGTTTAAATTTTTCATGTTCTTGCAGAAGCACCGTCAGCCAGTCTGGATAATTCCTCTGTTCCCTTCACTGAGTTGACGCTCGAGTCGGACACCCAAGACTCTGATGATGACATGCCTCTGCACAAGGTTGCTAAGAGACGCATCATCGAGTCAGATAGCGAGGAAGATTAGAGAGTATTTTTCTGCTCCATCAATGTCTCCAGGAGGAGAGAGCAGCTGGGGTGCTCCGTCATCAAGACTTGTCAGTTTACGCTACATACTTTATATCGAAGAGAAGAGGGTCTGAAGTATAGATAAGTTGCAATAGACGCCATCTTTACAGGCAAGTTGCACTTGCAAGCGTGTTCCTGGGGCAGTTTATTAAGCAACCACGTTGTTTACTAACCAATCAGGCGTTTTTGTAAAATCTGCGCGTGCTGCACGCTGTTCTCGTGCAAAATGCATGGCTGTATGTTCCAAATAGTAATTTTAGGTTTTGATTCGACTCAACTCAACATTTATTTCCTTCTCAAAATATAGAATTTTTTTATTCAAAATATCACATAGATATTGTTCACAGCCACAATCCCAGGCCGTACACTTTTTGTTACAAAGACATCAAATGAAGAACAAAATATATGAAGTAACTCCAGTTCAAAAAGCATCTTAAACCTCACTAACGTTTGTGTAATAGGTGTCCTCTGTCCTCATTTGCTTTGTTGTAGTTAATTGCAACTGCTGGAAAGGCGCTTTACTAAATTATTATTATGCCACACTTCCAGCACCAACTGTGTGTTCCTTACCCTTCCAACCTCTCCTTGGAGTGTGTGTTACACATCTGTCTTCAAGTAGCTTTTCACGGCAATTAATCAGTCATCCTCGATTTGACTCTCACGGCAAGCCAATGTGATATTATCTAATGATTACTAGCAATCACACGAATCTTCTAACTGTTTGAAATTAATTGCAGGTTGATAAACAAATAGTTGTAATGATAACATTTTTGAACCAGGGAAAAAATAAGAGCAGGATATACCTTTTGTAAATTTCAAAGCCCTGTATTCTCAACAACAAAAACACCCTTGTTGCATAGAATTGTGTGCTTTCCGATACCAGAGAAAGCCTTTATGCTGGAAGCTGTTTAATTGGTTTTGATGATCTATAAAACTAAAAAACTTGAAAAGGTGAAATTTCCAAAAATGTTTTTAAATATCAACAGCTCTCCAGTGCTCTTTACCAAGTAAGTTTGTTTGGTCAATCATCTTTGTATTTGAGTATAAACCAATGGGAACATTTTGGTTCAACTGGTAATCGAAAATGCAAGAGCTAAGTTACCTCAGAGAGAGAGCTGTTTCTCACAATGTTTTATACTATCAACAGCTCTCCATTGCTTGTTACCAAGTAAGTTTTTTCCGCTAACAATTCTTTTGAGTAATTACCAATAGTGTCCAGTGCCTTTAAACCTTCTTTCAGGTGAAATTGTATATTGAAGAGAAACACAACTATTGTATAAATGAAAGGTTGAACAGATTTGTGTTGAATCTGGGGGAGGGGGCAGTAAATACTTGAATCGTACAACAAAATATGCAGAGATATAAAGGATGGACAATATGTTTTCTTGATCTTTAACAAAAATAATTGGTAACTATTTTTTTATAACAGAAAAATTCACCTAATGATTTGTGAATTTTTATGGACACATAGACACTATATACATTGCCATAAATCTTTATAATAGGAACTGTCATTATCAGGTAATTTGTGATAAGTATAATGTAAATATATACTTAAAAAACACGTTTCTCTTTTAACACTACCGTTATTATATAAAAGAGTCCAGATAATCATAGATAATTCAGGTTTTTGTGTAATTTTTTTTGACTGGATGTGACAACAATTATTGAAGACAATGTCTTAAAATAATTCATTGATTTTTCTTAATTGCATGAAGTTAAAGGGAAGGTACACGTTTGGTAATTGTCAAAGACCAGTCTTCTCACTTGGTGTATCCCATCATAACAATAAAATAACAAGCCTTTGAATTTTTTTACTCAATTTGCGAGAAAATGGTGACAGAAAAAACACCTTTGTTGGACGAATTTGTGTGCTTTCTGATACGAATAAAAGGTTTCTAGCTAGAAGTATTTTATAATTTTAGTGGGAAATTACCTCCTTCACAATGGTTTCTACTATCAACAGCTCTCTAATGCTCGTTACCAAGTCAGTTCTTGAAGTAAAATTGTTATGAGTAGTTACCAAACGTGTACCTTCCCTTTAACAAATGGATTCAGAAACATCCTCTTTAAACTTCGCTTTGTGGTAGTCCTGATACAAAGACTTTACTTATGGCGAGGCTACCGTACCCGCCCCCCCCACCCCGCCAAATTTGAAATAAATGCGAGCCTTAAGCCTTTGTATGGTAGAGTGACGTCACAGAAGTAGTTTAAAGATGCTATGTCATATTTTTGGCCCCAAACATTAAAAAATGGTATTTCAAAGAGTATCACCCGCTCTAACGAAAAAAAGTTTAACTTTTACATTTAATGGCCAGGAACCATGACAAAAATTTAAAACGTTTCTTAGAAAACACATTGTCGGGATCCCGACAAAAACAAATTTTTAGCACTTTATTTCACTGCTACTGATAATTGGCGGACTTTTTCGAGCAATGGCTCAAATGAAAGCTTGTAACTTTCTCGACCCCCATCAAAATACCTATTGAATTTTAAATCAAAACTTTTGGGTCAAATCGGCCAAAAATCTGACAAAGCATCTTTTAAATGCACCGTAATTGTTGTAGCTCAAACACGGCCGTTCCGTTTGGCTTGTAAATAATTTGCCCTACTGGCTCAGTAATAAGTTTCCACTCTACGGGTCATACGGGGGAGTTTTACAATATCAACCCGAATACTATGGGGAATAAAACTCCTGATTTTTCTGTAGCAGCGCCACGATTTCTATAAGTAGAAATACTAGAAAACAAGTTCTATCGCACGGAATTTGTGGAACTCTGTCAAAGTTCTTCATGAGCACTTGTGCAGTAGATAGTAAAGTTTGCAGGTAGACTGTACAATCATCGAGGGGCAACTATGAAGAATGGTTTCTTTTGCGGCAGATTTGTATAAAGTTCAATGAAGAATTTACAGCTACAGCCTTGTGACTTTTTCATATAAAATTTAACAAGTAAACTTTTTCATGCACAATTTGACATGTACACAAGGATTTTGACAAGTACACGTTTTCGCGCAAGAATTCGAAAAGTACAATTTTTCATGCAACATTTGACAAGTACACAAGGATTTTGACAAGTACACACGGCTATAGCCTTGTACACTTTTTCATGTAAAATTTTTCAAGTACACAAGGCCTTGTGACTTTTTCATGTAAAATTATACAAGTAAACTTTTTCATGCACAATTTGACATGTACACTTTTTCACGCAAAATTTGACAAGTAAACAAGGCTATATATAGCCTTTTGACTATTTCATGCGAAATTTGACAAGTACACAAACAATGTTATAGCATTGTACACTTTTTCATGCAAACAATTGACAAGTACAACACATTTTTGACAAGTCAGTTTTTCGCGCAAAAGTTCGAAAAGTACACTTTTTCATGAACAATTTGATGACAAGATTTGCAAAATTTGACAAGTACACAAGGATTTTGACAAGTACACAAGGCTAACGCAATTTTGGAACAAGTACACAAGGTTGTAGCATTGAACACTTTTTTTTTCATGCAAACAATTGACAAGTACACAAGGATTTTGACAAGTTCACTTTTTCATGGAAAATTTGACAAGTAAACTTTTTCAAGCCAATTTGACATTACATTTTTCATGCACAATTTGACAAGTACTTTTTTTTCACGCCAAATGGAAAAAATGTACTTGTCATATTTTACATGAAAAAGCTATATAGCCTTGTGTCAAATTTGGCGTGAAAAAAGTACATGTCAAATTGTGCATGAAAAAGTGTACTTGTCAAATTTTTCATGAAAAAGTGTACTTGTCAAAATCCTTGCGTACCTGTCAATTGTTTGCATGAAAAAAGTGTTCAATGCTACAACCTTGTTTACTTATCAATGTTTGCATGAACAAGTCTTGCATGAAAAAGCCTTGTGTACTTGTCCAACATTGCGTTAGCCTTGTGTATTTGTCAAAATCCTTGTGGGCTTGTCAATTGTTTGCATGAAAAAGTGTAGCCTTGTTTACTTATCAATTTTTGCATGAAAAAATAACAAGGCTATATATAGCCTTGTGTACTGGGACCCGCGGATGCTCTGAGAACTTGCTCGTACTTCGCGTACGTCCTCATCGGGGCTTCAGACGAGAGGACGGAGCCTGAAGCCAAATCCAAAGCCGAAGCCGTGGATTCAAAAAGGGCCACAGTTTGCCATGGGTGGGCGGACCGAATCTCCGGGGGGCGGATCTGACCCGAGTGTTTTTAGATGATTATTTCATAAATGAAATCAATTTGCGTACATATAAAACGAGCTTTTTAGGGGGAAATTATCTTTATATCGTTGACCGAGAATCAATGTTTGTGAATAGCTTTATGTGATGATCATGACATAGACAAAGGCACCTTAAAGACACTGGACACTATTGGTATCTGTCAAATACCAGTATTCTCACTTGGTGTATCTCAACACGCATAACATGACAAATTTATGATAATGTTGGCTCAATTGGTAGTCGAAGTTGCAAGAGAGTAATATTGAACACAAACATTTAACATTTATGAGCTTTCAGATGCCTACAAAAGGCTACAGGCCTAAAGCCGATTTCACGAAACTTTACGCAACTGCGTATAAGTCCACTTGCGCAACGTTTATGGCGCAACTTACGCCGTAAACGTTGCGCAAGTGGACTTACGCAGTTGCGTTAAGTTTCGTGAAATCGGCCCCTGAAGTATTTTATTATTTGAGTGAGAAATTCTGATCACAGTGAGCCGTTTCTCACAATGTTGTAGTTACTTAGTCAGTTTTTATGCTAAAAACTATTTTGAATAATTGCCAATTGTGTCCAGTGCCTTTAAACAAAACAATCAATAGCCAATCGTTGTTCATCTAAACATACAACTCTAGGTTAGACGTACACACGACTAACAAATGGTGTTTTACACAAGCTAGCGGGAATTGGTTGTTTTATTGGACACGTTAATTGACGTAGGCCTACGAGTAACAGTTTGCTGACACTGAATATTCATGAACATCAACATATTGCGAAGAATCAAGGCAGTAAGCACTACATTCGTTGAATATGCATGAACCATCCGATCACCGAACAGCTGCGCAGTGGTATAGAAGTCAGTCTTTGCGTCTTTTCAAATCAGACAGTGATGCGGGGGAAAACCTGCCTGAAATGACATAGAGCTAAGAGCAGACGACGGGATTATCAGTTTGAGCGGGAAAATGGAGGAATATGTCAGGGGCACAGGTAGCAACACTGTGGCATGGATAATATATATAGGCATGCTGTGGTTAGTATCAGGCGACCGAAGGTAGGAACTGCAGTGTAGATGTTGAAATGTTTTTTTTAATGTCAAAATTGGATACAGTGTGTGTTTATGGTTTGACAAGCGACTGCTTAAATGCCATTGTTTCAAGAAGAGCTCTCCACTTAACCTAAACATATCGAGCTTATTAAAATTGTTGTGGTCTGTATAATCTCTCATACACAGTTTGAATAATTGAGAGGGGAAGACCATTTTTAGTTTATAAAAATTGTTTAGTATTTATCTCGCATACCTTGATACACTGACAGGGCCCATTAAAGACGGGCTACAGCCGTTTATACACCGAGTAGGCGTCATATTTAAAACAATAAATAATTATAGTATCTCATTATTCTGTGAGGTTCTTCATGCGTTTAGTGATGCATTTATTACCAATGTCGGTTTACTTCAATGTCAAGGAAAACAACTGCATGCATGCACACACCGACTACACCGTAAAATGGATGCTGATTCCAATGGATGGAGAAAGTTCTCTATTCATTATGTAAATCTGGTTTGATACTTTAGCGGTTTAAAGGCAGTGGACACTATTGGTAATTGTCAAAGACGAGTATCCTCACTTGGTGTATCTCAACATATGCAAAAAATCACAAACCTGTGAAAATTTGAGCTCAATTGGTCGTCTCTTAAAATGTTTTATACCATCAACCTCTCCCGTTTACTCATTACCAAGTAAGGTTTTATGCTAATAATAAGTATTTTGAGTAATTGCCAATAGTGTCCACTGCCTTTAAAGGCACTGGACACTAATGATTACTCAAATTAATTGTTAGCATAAAATATTGTGAGTTAACGAGCAATGGAGAGCTGTTGATGGTATACATTTTAATTTTGAAACTGCTCCCTCTGGGATAACGTATAGTTTCGGAGAGAGAGGCAATTTCTCAGTCATAATATATTTAAAAAGTTCAGGCCTGTAGCCTTTTCAAGAGGCATTTGGAAGCACACAAATTTTGCAACAAAGTGTGTTTTCTTTCATTGTTCTCTTGCAAGTTCGATGACCAATTGAGTAAAAATCATGTTCACAGCAGTTTCACAGATTTGTTATTATATGTATATGTTGGGATATACCAAGTGAGAATAGTCTTTGACAATTACCAAAGCCGCCCAGTGCCTTTAATATTTGGTAATCATCCTGAAAATGAATGACAATCAAATAACAACTTTTGGTTTATATAGAAGCTTAGCATATACAGCAGCTTTCGAAAGTAAAAATCATTTTGAAAATCATTTTACTTCGAAGTAATGCGGTTATGTAAAAAAAGATATTAGTTGTTATATTAACAAAGTTGAACCTGAAAAGCGTAACAGTCAGATACGATTTTCGGATTGTGTAACCTTGTTCATGATAATTCTTCCTGCGGAGACATTTTCGCTCCAGATTTTCGGCGATATTTCAAAACGCGACCACCTTTCGAATCCCGGTAATGCCACTTGTGCCATTGAGTATGGCACTCAACCGTAAGTGCTTTGTTAAAAGTTGGAGAGGTGGTGCATTATGCTCTACCAACCAGGATGATACCCATGCCTAAGTTCTTACGGAATTTATGAAGAGGGTAACCCTGTTTCAGACCATTAAGGGGGTAACCTTGTTTTAGCCCCTGGAGTAGGTGGCAACGTGCCCTTGGTGGCAGTTGATTTGAGTCGATATTGCCCGAATCAGGAAAGTGCCTAAGCCATCTCTTTGAAGTGAACATGCAGCGTTATAACACACATTATAAGAACTCGCATCATAATGTCAATTCGTGAATAATGTTATTTTACAAATAAACACATGTTATACTGGGTATAATAAATCTCGTCGGCGCCGTATAGCCTAACCAGCAGAACCCAAACACGGCTGCAACTTGTACGGGGGAACCATTAGTTTTTTTTACAGTGACTCTGCTTTGCCTTGACAATGATGGCTGGCGTACCGTACTCAATAATGATGTGTAAATGAGCCAGTTAAATCGCAGATGCACATGTTAGGACAGAAAAGCTAACAGCACATGTCACTGAGTTCAACTAAGGTGAGGATATGGAAAAGCATCAAAGCACTATGCTTCACATGTCCATTGGTTATGATTGTGTAATGTATTTTCACACATACATACTAATACTTGTATAGGCCTACCTGTCTATAAAACTAACATCAGTAGGATTTGAAACTTTGCATAGTGGAAAAATAACATCATGAAATAAATGTTTATTGAATTGAATTGAGGTCCTAACTTTTTCTTTTTGGAAGGAGCAAATTCATTCCTATCTAGTTTCAACAAACAGAGGTGTATCTAAAAGTACTTGAAATGTATAACACAAATACTCAAGAACCGAAAGCCAAACACCACTCTTCGATTACAACAGCATCGAGTTTGAGTTTGGTATCGCCATTTGCTCTACGGTATCGCCAACACTAGCTCTAATAGTCGGTGCCTTCTGGAGACCAAGGAAAAAGAAGAAAGGGGAAACAAAATGACTCCATTGGGAAATAAAGACCGGGGGCCTTATTCATGAAGCCCTCGTAAATCGGTCACTTACGTGGCTCTTAGTAAGACTTTAGTAAGACTTTAGTAAGCCCTTACGTGTTATTCACGAAGCATTCTTATCGCTTTACTACTGCGTTACTTGCTAAACTCTCGTAACGCCTTCTTAAGCGGGAACGAGCTTGAGATGAACAGTCATGGATTTGTTATGTAATTTATACAGTGACTAGACTGGCCAGCGTCATTTTGGAGATATTTATCATCCTGCAAACATGGAGCGCCAGACTAAAGTAAGGAGAAAGACCATGTCCCGCAACAACAGGAGGAGGCAAAGGAAAGTGGATCATTGGAAGGTGAAGTTTCTCGCCCACTGAGATAGTGAAGTTAGTTGACCTTGTTGTATTGAATTGGTAGGTGCTTAACAACAAAGATGTTGTAACGCTGAAGAGAAAGGCCGCCACCTGGGCAAAACAATTCGCGGAGAGTCAACTGTGATGGACAAGTCCTCAGAACTACCAAAGTGGTTCATCACCAACTGGGATGACGTTCAGAGATTTCGCAAGCTTCCACACGACGCAAACATGCAATGAGAGTACAAAATGTAGTTGGTTACCCCTAAACTAAAAATACAAAATAAATAAATAAACGAAGTATTAAACGAATTAAATAAAGTAAATGAAGTAAATACTACAGAGCAACTCGTTCTCCTCTATGGACTGCATAATAAATTTACCTCGTGTGTCGCCTTCAAAATATTGCCGCCAGAATTGTAACCCGGTTCAACACTAGAGTACACATCACACCTATCCTACAAGATCTACATTGGCTACCTATAAGGACAGAATCATCTTCAAAATCCTTGTGCATGTCTATCGCTCATCAAAAGGCACTTTACCACCATATCTCTCAGAAGGACTCCAACCCCATATTTCCATTTAACAAACATCTTTCAAAGAAACCCCTGGCCAAAACATCATGGGGGGAAAGATCATTTACTTCTGCTGCTCCTTCATTATGGAACGACTTGCCGAATCATGTTAAACTTTCTCCATCAATAGCTTTGTTCAAAACTTCCCTCAAGACTCATCTATATAATGAGGACTTCATAACTTTTATAGTGTCACTGCGCCATGAGCATCTTTAGATGGATACCGGCGCATTATAAATGCCCATTATTATTATTACTATTAAATAACTAAATAAACAAATAATTTATATAATGATGCAATAAAAGAACAAAATCAAGAAGAATTTATTAAAAAGTGATAAAAAATAGGTCAGGGAACTTCTCCAAAATTTCGCAATGTTTGAGAAAATGTCGCAAGGATTGTATAAAATATCAAAAGTTGTTGTTATTGACATAAAGCTCAATTCACCCGAAAATGTTGGCCAGAATGTTGAAAAAGGGCTTAAGAAAACGCTACGAAGGACTTACGCACTCGATTGAAGTTACGAGTGCTTCGTGAATATGACGCAACTCGCTAAGAACGAACTAGTAACACGTAAGGGCTTACTAAGGCCCATAAGAAGGCTTCATGAATAAGGCCCCGGGCTGCTCCACAAGAAATTGTTGTGTACACAGTCTATGGGAAAATCTTAAGTATTTATACAGGGACAAAGAAAATAACAAAAGATGTCTCCAAATATGGGCTGCATTGATAATGTGTGTTTTCGTGTGTAATGTGTTTTTACGGGAGATTTCTGTTAGATTTCTTTAAATACTTGATCAACGGGGGGAATTTCTGTAGGATTTTCTTATAAACTTGGTCACAGTGGGTGCGTTTGTGTAGCTTCCCCGGGTCGACCCCGGTGTGTGGCGTATTTTTTTTCCAGGATGAAAGTGTGCAGATAATTACCCACGTTCGTCCTGGAAAAAACCTTTGACACACACCGGGGTCGACCCAGGGAAGCTAAACGAACGCACCCTGTATAATGCTGTGGCCAGGGGCTAATGCACAACGAAACAATTGTTTTGTAAACATTTCCACTCTCTTCTCAAAAGAGATGCAGTTTTTTGTGTGCAAAATACCCAGGCTCTGTGTGATATCAAAGGAAAAGCGACTTCACTAGTTAGTAATTTCATTGGTAAGGACACAACAATACAAAATTTCACCTTTTTACTAACATTGTCTTTGGTTATGTGATGTAGAACCAATGGATTGTGTACGTTGATCATTTCAATTACAAAAGAAAGCGCACACAAAGTGACTTGTTCTTTAGTGGTATAGGCCTATGTGTAACAGCAATGTAATTATGCTTGTGTTGAACGTACATGGCCTATACAAAAATCTGCTAGCATAATATAGCTTGGTATAAGGAGATACAATATAAACCAACTAGCAATTAACCTATGCTTCATTTCATGTGGCTGCTAAAAAGACACTCTGGAAGTCTTTGGTTACTGTCAATGACAAGTATTTTCATTTGGTGAATCCCAACTTTTTCTTCAAAGACACGGGACACTAATGGTAATTGTCAAAGACTAGTCTTCACAGTTGGTGTATCTCAACATATGCATAAAGTAACAAACCTGTGAAAATTTGAGCTCAATCGGTCGTCGAAGTTGCAAGATATTAATGAAAGAAAAAACACCCTTGTCACACCTAGTTGTGTGCTTTCAGATGCTTGATTTCGAGACCTCAAATTCTAAATCTGAGGTCTCGAAATCAAATTCGTGGAAAATTACTTCTTTCTCGAAAACTACATAGCTTCAGAGGGAGCCGTTTCTCACATTGTTTTATACTATCAACCTTTCCTCATTACTCGTTACCAAGTGAGGTTTTATGCTAATACATATTTTGAGTAATTACCAATAGTGTCCACTGCCTTTAAATAACAATTTAATACGTGAACATTTTGATGCTCATGCTGTTAAGCAATATTTTCTGCCTATGCAGCTCTGTTGATTATTATAACACTATAACACCCCTTACACATATTCTGCCTTTCCATTGGTTAATATGTCTTAGTTTTACTAGACGGCGGCCGTGTGATAGTGCATCGTTTTGCCGTGTGATAGTCCCACGACTATAACACGGCGTGCAGTACCCAGACGTCTTTTTACCCACCTCGAACCCAATCAGTTGTGCATCTGTGTATCTGAAACGCGCGTACGACGAACGATAACGTGTATATACGAAGATAATACATAGTCTGTTGGGTGTTATAAAACCAATATTGACTGCTTTAACTCGTGCAATGGTTAAAACTACGACTCCCTCGGTGATCCCCGGACGGTTCCATTTTCCCTCGGCTGCTCCTCGGGAAAATAGAACGCTCCGGGGATCACTTTGGGAGTCATTGTATTTAACCATAGCACTCGAAGCAGTCAATATTTGTATACTATCCACCCGAAGTTGCATTTGAGAAACTTTTTGTCTGGTTTCTTTGAATGTGTACTCAATGTACTGAAAAAGTTCCTGCGTGGACATGACTGCTACGGATTTCGCAGTTCTGATAGGGGTGTTTTTCTTTGTCACCCTGTTGGTTGTAGTAAGGCCGCTCTCGGCGGGGACAGGGCCTTTGAATATAGTGCTCCCCACCTCTGGAACAAACTCCCCCCTCATATTAGCAGCGCTGGCAGCCTCGATATTTTTAAATCTGTCTTTCAGACTTATCTTTTTAAAGAAGCTTTTTACTGATTGTGCATATAAATATATTGTTCCTTTACTGGTTTGTTTTGGTCTGTCTTACTGTTTTGCAATTTTAACTCTTCGGATTGTCCTGTAAGGTTCTTGTATTTTCAGTTTGTTTGGATTGCTGTATATTTTCCTGTTGTACAATATAATATTTTTATAATTATTTTGTTATGCGCTTGTGTACATTTTATGGAATGGGCGCAATATAAATGAATACATTATTTATTTATTTATTTATTTATTATTATTTAAGCGATATCTAAAAAAACGTGACACGTTGAAATTAAATTTCCACATGTTGGTTTAGTGTATGCACCTACATTTGTAAAAGGATAACACAAAATTAAAGGGTTCAAAAACCAAAGGAATACTTTCCCTATGAAACTTCAATAGAGCTTCATCATTATTTTCTCCGGTTGTGTAAAATTTATTCTTACTTAATAATGTAAAATTGGTCGTTATTGAGTGGGATGAGATTTGTAATAAATCCACGGCAGCTGAAAATAATCGGGTTCCGAAGAAAATACAATTTTGAACTGGACGTCCATAATGCGCTTTATATTATGATAGACCTATGGGTGACCATGGAGGTAATTTATAACTGATTAAGCAGTTGAGCACGACCAGAATAAATAATATATACGTGGCATGTAATCTGAAGAACTGATTTTTTTATTTGATTCCCCCCATCAAGATTATGACACGACTCGATCGTAAAATGAATTGTATTAACGACATGAAAATAAGGTGAGCCTTAATATAATAGTAAGGATTTTAATGCGCACTTCTCCATAAACAAAAACGATCGAGCCGCCTACACAAAAAGGAAACACTATCATACAAAATGAAAATGATAGATATTGCTATACTTGCACTTAAAGTAAACCTTATGTAAACAAGTGTAAATTCAGTTCCTTCTTTGAGTTTTCAAGGGATGTTGTTTTGTACGAAAGGGAGCTGAAACCACTCCCCATGCACCTGACTATATTATTCTATTTGGCAATAGTAGGGTTTCCGAGTAAAAAAAACACAAGTAAGTTTGCATAGCCCGGACACGATTGCAGATGCAAAAGTGTCCGGAGCGGGCAAGTGTTGCATGGCGGACACAATTGCATCTGACACCGGCCTCACAACCTCTTTCGGAGCTTGTACTACTACTCATAAAAAAAACATTATTTGCCAGGGCAAATTATTTACGTTGCCGCGCACTCTGTATTGAATGATTGACTTGTATTTGTTGTCCGTTTATAAGCGCATCAACGAGTATACCGTGTATGGTCAACAGCGGAATAATCGGCGGGAAATATCCGGAATATTTGGCGGGAAATATGACGACAGGAAATAATATACAAAGAGAGCGCAGCGGTCGGCGTTGTCGCGCGTCGAAGAATATTGACAGGCAATATTGATACGAAAGAACACGGCCTGCAGGTCGAGTGATTCTTAGGGAAACAATCCAACATCTTTTAATGGTATGACGAGAGCTTTTTAATCAAGAAGTCACCATTTATAAACGTGTTAGTATACCGCCTTGTTTACTTTTGGCCTTGGGGTTTAGGCTGAGATGGGTAACGATCGGTCTTGGGTCCCCCCCCCCGGCGGGTTGTAACGAACGATTTAACGGATCGGGGTCAGCTACGTGTTTGGGGTTGGGTTTTAGCATCTCAAACCATAGACATTGCTCTATGGTTTTAGGGTTTGTACTCACGAGATGTTCACATTTTGAGAGCAAGCGTAATGAGGTCGATAAAAATGTAACTTGCATTTATCAATTTTTGCTTTTCGTTATAGTGGTTTGGTACTTGTTCTGCCTATACGATGCAGAATCGGGCATAGCCTTAATATACTTCATCACCGGTTGTTTGTAAGAGGGGAATCATCATGGCTCGTTAAGATGGGGGACAGTTAGTACCCCAAAACATATTTTGAAAACTGAGGAAAACAAATCAATTTGACCGATGTTTAGACCCCTTATATGTGACGCCACAAGCCCAAACAGCGCCGTCATTGAAAAGTGTTCGTTTCCATTGCTTGAACTAAGTGATGGCGGTTATAGACTGGTCCCCTGTCTTTGTTCGCAAGGATAAGCACAGGCATTGGTTTTACAGAACAAACGATTTCATTTGATACAATATTCTTTCAACAGATAAACATGCAGTGACGGTAAGCTTTAAATGTGTTTTGATAGGTCCGACAGGTGATATTTACAAGCTGCACTTTCGGTCGTCTGCGTCAGCATGCATCTAGTACAAATTATATATTCATGCAAAATGCTGTTTGTGTTATATATTCGTATGATTTGACTGCGAATCTCAATATGAAATAAGTGAGATTTTAAAGGTGCTTTTGGAAGGGGGTTGACGTAGGCTCCAGGCTGGTATCTATAAGTGTGACGTCAGATGAGGCTGTGGCGGCCAGTCCAAGGGATCTACGACTTTGATCATGGTTTAAATAAGCCTTTGAAATGAATCAAAATTGTGCATGATGACCGACATGTGTGAATATTCTTCAAAACGATAATAACCTGAAGTCAACATACGCTATAATTATTATAGTGAGAATTCAATTTAAGTTCGTGTCATGATAATTTCATGATAATTACGATGTCTATTATTTTCATACAACACCGTTAACTGCCTATTGAAACTGTTGAAATTGAATAAACTATTTCCCTTTTGATCTGGCGCCAGTGCCAAAGACCGTTGAAGTGATGCGCTTGAGTAGCACTGCGACTGCCATTAAAAAACAATAGCGATCAGTTTCGATAGCGTACAGTTAAAGTAAAGCCTACCATTATATTAGTTTTCCGTAAGCTTGACTGTCCTGACGAACTGTGTGCAGGTTTTAAAAAAATTCGAAGGGCACAATCTCCAATCACGGTCGATTTGAACATCTCGGCTGTCAGAATGTTCCGCTGACAACGTAATTACAGTAACGATCACAATGAAGTGTCCGGAAATCTAGCGGGAGCCGTGAGTGTCGCATGAGCAACTCGCGATCATGTTATGCTAGTCAAGATAGTTTGATGGTTTGATATTAGATATTCCCATATGTTTGTACAGCGAATATCAATGTTGCCTTTTTGATATTGGATATTGGACATTCTCAACATCGATAGTTGCTGTACAAGCCTATGGAAGTGTCACTAATTTCGATGTACAAGGTATAGACATTCACTACACAAACCCATGGTAATATCCAATATGCAATATTGAATTAGCAACATCGATATGCTGCACTATTATTGTTCTTATTTTATGCACGCGGTGCGGTCGGCCGCTGCAACCTGATGTTCTGTTTTTTTTGGGTTTTTTTTTTACAGTACATCACTTGATTATTACACGGTACCTATACACCCCCATCCAATGGTTTAATTGACAAAACTATTCAAAGACAACACAATTAACAGTCTTGAGTAAAACAATAAATTAAATTAAATTAAATCTACTTCACACACAAACGGAGATGTTTATAAAACTGTTCAAGTAAAACAAAAAAACTTAGGGGAAAGAATACACATAATAAAC
Source organism: Asterias rubens (assembly GCF_902459465.1). Classification (NCBI taxonomy): domain Eukaryota; kingdom Metazoa; phylum Echinodermata; class Asteroidea; order Forcipulatida; family Asteriidae; genus Asterias; species Asterias rubens. The sequence continues at coordinate 16,821,113 of NC_047064.1, read as the reverse complement.
ATGTTAGGAACATAATTATACAAAATATAAATATAGGGAAATTTATCAACAAAATAATAGTAATTTTCATATGAGATCACTACTTCAACACCGATGGCTATTCAACTTACTACAAAGCTACGTACTTTCAAACAAGTAATTGTTGTACAATGGCTGCTGGTACCTACAATTTTATGGCATATAATTTTTATTTAAATATAATTTGATTAAAAAGTGCGGCTCTTGCTGAATCGGAGCTGCAGTAAAAAGCTGTACTATCTCCAATGAGATTATCTCCATCACAAAGAACGATTATGCTTATCAGAATGCACATGAGAATAAACGAGAAAGTGTAGATTCGTGGTACATTACAGTCACTAATCTACACTTTAGAGTATATAATTCTCTGTTCGTGTACTTTGACGACCGTTGGCCACATTTTATAACTATTTTGCAGAGTATATTGTCCGCAGACTTACATGTAAACTTACACCGTTTGAAGGTAATGATGGTAGAAAGCGTACCTTACAATATTAGTTGCTGAGGTGCTGTAGTTTTTTGAGAAATGAGTAGAACAATGTCTTATGATCACTGAGACAAACGACAGTTCATAACATTTTGTACTCATTTCTCAAAAACTACAGCGCCTCAGAAATTAATAATTTCATGGAAGCTTTCTTCTATCATTATCTTCAAACTCTGCAAGTTTAATGTAAATCTGTGGACATTGTGTTTGTTGTCCTACAAAAAGTACATAGACACTTTAAGTGCTTGCAACACAATGTTGTACAACAATGTCTGAAGAATAAACAATGGACGGCAGGAATATACCAGTACGTTTTGATAATTACTTTTTTGTCAGAGTAATGTGATAAAAGTTTCAGGGTTCAAGATATATAAAGGTTACAAGGAGATATGAGAGAGACTTGGATCTGAGAGTTTATTTGAGAGAACAAAACAAACATATAAACTTGGCTAAACAAACTCGATGCAATCGTTGTGTTTTTCACGTTTACTACTCTTTCTTGTTTGAAACCCTATAGGGTTTCCAGTCAGATGGTAGCCAGTGTCGACACTACAGATTATGATCAACGCATCCGACCAAACAGCAATGGTGAGTTAAACACATAGTTCATTATAATTTTTTGATAATTGCTCCCGACCTCCATACAAATACACCCTCAATGACAAGGTTATGTCCAAGGTTGAGTTATTATTTTGTCAATAGGATGTTAACGCAATCACATTAATCAACTAATCAACATATATTTATAAGCGGCTAACTTTTTTTGCCAACCTCGAGTTTACTTTATGCTAGCTGTACTTATATCTAAGTTGTAATTTAAGTGTAATATTGTTTCATTTTGTTGTTTTGTTCTATGTTTTGTTATTGTTTGAGTGGGGTCTCCACTTGACTTCCAAGAAGTTGACTTCTTGGAGACCTCCATCCTCACTAAAAAAAACATAATGTCCTTATGTTTCCCGAATTACTATAAAATAATGTAAAGAATGCCAATTTTCTTTGAGGATGGGAAAAACTAACATAAATGAATGGATTAATGAAAGTATTACTTGCGTGAGGGTTTTTACGGAGACCTGGATGTGAAATTTGAATTTATTTTCGTATGTCGAGATACTATCTCGTCGGAACAATGTGTTTCGACGCTTTTAACGAAGAATGGACTCGAGAACAGAAAAAGTCCACAAAGTGTAGGACCTTGAAGCACTTTGTGGACTTACACACGTTCTCACAGTGTTGTTTTCAGAGTTGAAGAGTAATATGATTTGCCTTTTTGAGTGTACAGAACAAAGGCATGTTTACACTCGGTGACTGCAACACTAGAGCGGTGTGTTTATCAGTCGCTACAGTACATTATCAGGATATGCACGCCCAGGGGAGTTCCAAAGGATGTTCCACAATGATGTTTACACACAAAGCTAATGGGGGAGTGACAAACACGGGGTCAAAGGCGAATACAACAGTTTACATGCACATGGATGTAGAAAATGGGTATCAATTGACATTTCAAAGACACCCTCGTCCATCTACATCGTGATCCTTTGTTGATGGGCCAAGAACTCTCTATTTGAATCAACTTTGACTGAGAGATCATTCTCTGTATATGCCCCCAAAATGTGGAACAAGCTTCCTATACAAATTAGAAATGTCAGCTCAGTTTACTTCATTCCAGACACACGTTAAAGCTCACCTGTTTTAGCAGGCTTGCTAACTTTTCATCTGTGCCTCAGCGCCTTAGAGCAAACTTTTGATTTTGGCGCTCTATAAATGACTGTTTTGATTGAACGATTGATTGGTTGATTGAGTGAACGATTATTTGATCGATTCCTCCAATATAATTATATTTACTATTGGGTGAAATACAAAGATCATTTCGACCAACTAACACACTTGGAAAAACTATTCTATTGTTTTGACCAAACATAAATATCACCTTACACTGTAGTGGTGGTGCACACTTTCAAGACATATACAAAAAGAAAACGGCGTACGCATGAACACGAGCCAACTCAAGGGTTTGTATTGGCGTTCTCTGGTGAATGAAAAGTGATTATACAGAACAACAATTATCAATACCTAAAGAGAGCCATATACATCCCATCATTTTTGAAATAGAATAACTTACAATTACCTTTTATATGAGCACTTGGTATCGTATTGAATTCGATATTAAAACAGATTGCTGTGTTAGTGTGGTATTTGTTACATTAATGGCAGGCCCTTCGCTGTAGGGTTGATTACACTGTTAGAGATATCTTACTACCATGCAAACAAAATAATGGTAATTTACGGGATGCCGTCTTCAACGAACCTTGGAGGTACAAATCGACTAACGTGGAACCTTTTTTGAAGAAATATTGATTGTACGTGATAAGTGTTTATCAGAGTACGCTTTGTTGTTGTCATATACGGGAGCTGCTTAAAGGGGACACTGAGAGAGAAAGACAATTATTAAGACATAAATGACTTACATTTCATAATTATGACTTATAGCAAGTCATGACTGATAACTTGTTAGAGACTTAGTTTGTACAATGACTTCTGGCATAGGTCATGTCTTTATGTTTTTAAAAAATTCATTTTTGTATGACTTCATAGCCACAAATATTAACTGTGATTTAAAGGGACTGACTTTAAGCTAAATCATAATTATCTGATAGAAATTATAAATATGACTGATATCTAATAATTGTGACTTTAAGTCGCAATTAGGCCTTATCTTATAGGCCTAAAGATGATTTTATTGGCGCGACGTTTAGCGCAAACGTTTTATTTGATATCGACACCGTCGTGTGGCACGCCAAGCCCTGCTTGCCGTGCTAATCGGCAGTTGCACGCCCTGGTGACAGACGTCGCGCTTTTGCCGTGACGAGTCGAATTAAATTTTCAGGTGGGCAATTTTTAGTGTCACAGCTCGAATTGTCATTATGTCACATGGCTCTTTAGCAACGGTTTTCCCCGCGTCGCCATTTTTAATTAATTGAAGTGCGTTTGTCACCGATTCGTTTTATTGCCGCACTTTTGTCGCGCGAAAATCATCATTGAGTTCGACACGGCAAAAGCGCGACGTTTAGCGCAGGCCTAAGTCAAACGTACGGCTTCCTCTTATTTTGTGTAATATCCTATGCAATGCTTCCGTATTGACGTCAGGTAGTGGAATATGTTTTTCTGGTTTGGTTGTGATTCATGCGCTCGGTATGTTCCATCTACATTTAACTGATTATCGGGTACCGTACGCATAATGTCAACCTGTCTCAACAATATTGTTCAATTTACCTGATGGTGCCGCCGAGGTGATGAGATGGCGTGAATGTGACTACCTGAGCATTGTTGATGGATCGTTTCAATATAAATATAAACGAATCGTAGTGTGAAACGCAACGGTTGATTTCAATAGTGGATCGAGGCGAAATGTATGATGGAAAACCTATGTCTCACATATTATGGTTTAATTGCAAAGCAACATGCATATATCTGAACCACAAATTGTAGATTTACTGTATAGGTAAAACTCTACTGATGACATACCCATATTAAAGGTAGGGTCATAATTGGTAAATACTCCAAACATTTATGGCCATATTACAAACTTAAGCCCGGTGTATACTTTCTGCGAACGTGAATGCGAATGATATTCGAACGTTGACGTCGCATGGGCTATTTTCGCAGCAGATTTTTCGCAGGAGTGGGCATATTTTTGTTTGGTGACGTCAAAATAGTACCGCATTCGCAGTGGCATGCAGTATTAAAAATAACAGCTGGAGGTGCAATCTATCTTGTGACAGGATCTACAACTTGTCCCTTTGTTAACGTCTATTTTTGTTAAGTCTCATTGTTGTTTTAAGTGCTGGGTGATTGTTTGTTGTTCGGATTGTTTGTAATACTTAGCTATTGTGTGTTTTAACTATCGTGTATTGTGTGTTTTAAATGTTTAACCTTTAGCTCTTTTTAAATATTTGTTATTATTATAACGTACATGATCTAGTGCAATTCAACCGTATCGGTTGTCATACTGTTCATTTCTTTGTAATGTTTTTATGAAACAAACCAATAATAATAGTTCATTTGAATCTGAGAAAGGACTAGTGCTTGAACCGTATCTCAGATTTGTGGGCGTTGGTAATGTCGTTGCATGGTACTTGTTTCTTTCACCTCGTTAAACGTGGACGGGTAAGACGTTCTTGTGAAAGCACCGGGGACAGTTTTCGGTTGTTTCTATAACAAGAAGAGACTGTGTTTATCTCAATTTTTTTCACATGTGACTTTTTAATGTTTCTATTTTCTTTCTTTTTTGCCTGTAAATCAGGGTTATTTTGAAAAAACAAAAAAAATCAAAATTCAAAATTAAACACTTTTTTAATGACTGAATATTTACGTCACTTTACAATTTCCCGCTTCACATTCGATAAGCTATAAAACAAATATCTATCAAAACCATATTACTATACTAAAATTGGAGTTATGTAAAGTTATCTCCTCAAAGCCAAAGAGAGTAAAAACCCTGAAACTAGCGTCACAGCGTAACAAGATCTCAAAGTTTCAAGGCAAATTCCCAAATCCCCTGTCGGCAGGTCTCGTGTTCCAGGACATTCAACAAGAGTTGCTTCAAAATCGTTTGCCAATTTACAAAGACTTTGTGTTTAATTGAGCATGTTCAAATCCCAATGGACCTGTACTACCCCCGGGGCAACTTTCCATCCATGTCGAATGCCAGTTACCCGAGTCGAGGTTTTTTTATGGTTGGTTTGAATAACCGGTTGGTTTGATATTGGATATATTGAGCATTCACATGTTTGTACAGCGAATATCGATGTTGACTTTAAGGTATTGGATATTGGACATTGTTATGTATGTACAGTAGATGTCTAGTCTACCTTGTTTATCGATATTTGATAATGGACATTCTCGTGGGCTTACACAGTGAATGTCCACCTTAAACATCGATATTGGATATTGGTTTGCCTCACTGCTTCACAATGTTACGGAAAACTAGGTCACACGTTCACACAGGGCCCAATATTTGAATGCCCGCGAGACATTGAAAGAGACAGGTTACCATGGCGATCAGCTTCCTGCGTCCGTCTGAACATACCAGGGTTGAATGCGTAACGCAGTAAACCGATTTAACATCAGAAAATATGCATAATTATAGTCACGTTGCACAGTCGGGGCTAAGCGATTGGGATTGTCAGGGCGCATTCGGACGTGGTTCCACTGTTCTTTTCAACCAACCAAAGCAATGCATTTCGGGGAAAGGGTGCTTGTCTTTCTGGGAACCGTCATTGAATATTCTGCCACCGAGGAGTTAAGATAGATTGTATAGTTGCGCAAAATGCCCTCCCTCCCTCCCTGGGGTTAATGGAAGGGTCAGGGTATTACGGCATACGGGATACAGATTGAGTTGACTAATAAATTACAACTTACACTTAAAGCGGTAAGTTTAGGTTGTTCCTATAAACAAGAAGCTAATAGGCTTGGTAGCCTGTGAGGAAGTGGTAAATTAATTTATGTGAATTGATATGGATAAATATGGTGGTAATAAAATGATGTGATTGTATATAAAGAAGTAAATTAATTTGGTACCTTCTTGGCAACTCGCTGGAAGTGGGAACCTCATTGACCCGGAGTTTTCTCCAGTCAATGAGTGCATTTATAATTATAATATAATTGTAATTGGTCTGGTACCTTCTTTGGCAAATCGCCGAGAAGTGGGAACCTTTGCGGATTGGAAATTTACCGTTCGCAAAGTGAGGAATTGGGAACCTTTGCGAATTGGCTGCAAAGTGTATTTATAATTGGAACCGGTATACTTTATGAGTGGATATCACTGGATGGAATTAAATAAAGGGAAATCCCTTATATTATTATGAATTGGCGTTTTACTCTTGGCAGAGTTCACTACAACAACAAATCCTTGTGTCAGTGTATATTTATCAGGTGGTAATTACAATCCCATCCCATGCACTCATCATAACATATCATTCTACACATTGTGCTATGGTTTGTTATGAATCAAGACTCCCAGGCATGTTTAGTGACACACACAACAAGAAAATCATAGTATTTGTTAACACCCGCAACAACTTGTATTATTTTGTATTCGTACAGCTTAAAGGCAGTGGACACTATGGTAATTACTCAAAATAATTATTAGCATAAAACCTTACTCGGTAACGAGTGATGGGGAGCTTGGTAGTAAACAATTTGTGAGAAACGGCTCTCTCTGAAGTAACGTAGTTTTCGAGAAAGATGTAATTCTCCACGAATTTGATTTTGAGACCCCAGAATTAGATTTTGAGATCTCGAAAATCAAGCATTTGAAAGCACACAACTTCGTGTAACAAGGGTGTTTTTTTCTTTCATTATTATCTCGCAACTTCGACGACCGATTGAGCTGAAATTTTCACAGGTTTGTTAATTTCTGCATATGTTGAGATACACCAAGTGATACTGGTCTTTGACAATTACCAATAGTGTCCAGTGTCTCTAATTTGTGGAAAACAATGCATCCATCTAGGTTTACCTTTCAGAGTAATTTTCCGAGTTTATTCTGAGTTAATACCTTTCCGAGTGCATCCTTTTTAATGTAACCCTTCCGAGTCATTCTTTATGGGTTTAACTTAAATTCCCAGATTATCTTCACGAAATTATATGGAAAGGTTTGCGGTTATTAATTACCATCTCTAATTCAATTCAATTCAATTCAACCAACATTTATTTCCATATTGCTAAAAAACGCAGAAGGCTAACAACGGTACAGACAGTCAAGAGTTGGTAAAAAAGTAATAATGAAAATAAAATAAACAATATATTTAATGTAATTGATACGGATCAAGCAAACATGAGGGTCATGAAGCCACGATGGCTTGTTTTGAAATGCCTAAAAACAAAACTTTGTTTTTATAATGAGTATAAGAAACCAGCTCGCATCCTGAAATTATACGCCAACTCATTTTCCGAGAACATCTAACTAGAATTATTTTGGTGTATTATTCAGTTTCGCCCACTTAAAAAATTCATTGTCGATTCTTTATGCACTTCTTTTGTGTCCATAAAGAAAGGGGAAAAAAAAAACGTTCGAAAAAAATTATCAAAAGTACTGTAGTGAAAGTCTTGGGGTCATACTAACTTAGCAGCTTTGCGGCTAATTTGGCGGCTGACAGAAGTCATGTTAGTTTTAAAGTAATCCGAGCTGTAATAAGGCGATTTGATACAATTTATAAACGCTTAATATACCGGACGATTAGTCTAATGATTAAAATTCATCAGGATCATGTTGATAAATCACATCACTCCTATAAAGGGGATTATAATGGAATGATAAGTGTATAACTCAAGCTCTAATGACCCGACTATACTTCCATCACAAGCTCTCGATGATCAAGGAAGCAATTTGTTTCCAACGTGTCAATTTCTTTATTGTAAGCTCTGTAATGAAAAGTGAAGCTGTAGGGGCTGATATGCAGCCACACTACTGCTCCGATACAGTGTTATTATTTCATTAAAAAAGGCTTTGCAGCAAATGTTGTAAGTGACGTGCTATTGTAAAGACGCTGTTTTTAAACATTCTCTCCAATTGAAGTTGTCTCAATGGGAAGAGTATATACATTTGGTGCTTACATACAAAAATACTTTAAAAGGAGTCTTTATAATATGAGTGGAAAAAATGCAAGTCGCATTGAGGACTTATATAGGTGGATTGCACATGACTTCACATTGACCACCATCTTTGATGTAAAACAAATGCAAAAAGTGAACGTTTTATCAACGATTGCGCCAATGCAAGGAGTCTATTGACCTTTATCACGGGACAGCCGTCTTGAATTTCCCCCTTTGATATAAATGTTACTCAACCGAGGCTGAAAGAACAAAATAGTAGGGTTCCTTATTACAAACTGATTATTAACATGCTTTATTGTCACGTGGAACGTGACCAAGATGGAGGCACCATGATATAGGTATATTTGAAACTGTGTACATCACAATGTTGAATTTCTCATTTCCCGAGTGCGAGTTTGGGACGAGCGGTATAAGCCACAATACTACAACACTGAAGGTTGGGTAAATTTGTGTGTATAGACCAGAACCGAACAGTACACACCTATCACGTCGGTCATACCTCAAAAGGCTTATTGATGCGGCGCGATGCCCATAGCAGCAAGGCTGAAATCTAAGTTATAAAAAACATGAACAATCTATGTTAATATTCATTGTGCAATATCGAAAAGTCAACACTGATATTCGTACAAACGAATAATCTGCACTCAAGAATTGCATCCTCAATCTTAAAAAGAAAACCTTAAGCCATCGCCCAAACCGACAAGAGTAATAATAACAGAAGATATGGGTCGAGCAAAGAATGAAGATTCTTACAAAGGAATAATCTCATCAGCCAAAAGCCTCTTTGAATTACCTTTTCTTCAAAGTATGAATTAAATTGTTGTGTTCATTGTCTGCAAAACTCTGCATTCTTCCGTTCAAATTAAACACACGCTTCACGGAAAATCCAGATCAAGGGTATAAGGCCTAATGCCTTTTTCATTCTCGAACCGGAACGGGAATTACATTTTAAAACGCAATTCAACCAAATCAATTAGGTTTAGAAAGGTAGAGGAACGTTTTGAAACCTTGGCTGAATTATTCTCTCCCGGCGTTATGTTTACTTGATGTTCTTTCAGGATGTTCTTAAAGGGAAGGGTACACGTTTGGTAATTACTCAAAACAATTACTAACTTAAAAACTGACTTGGTAACGAGCATTGCTATAGAGCTGTTGATAGTATAAAACATAGTGAGAAACGGCTCTCTCTGAGGTAGCGTAGATTTTAAGGTAATTTATCACTAGAATATTAAAATACTTCTAGCCAGAAGTATTTTATTCCTATCTGAAAGCACACAAAATCCGTCCAACAATGTTTTTTTTTTTTTTTTTTTTTTTTTTAAATACATTTTCTCGCAAGTTCGATGACCAATTGAGCCCAAATTTGAAACGGCTTTTTATTTATGCTTATGTTGGGATATACCAAGTGAGAAGACTGGTCTTTGACATTTACCAAACGTGTTCAGTGCCTTTAATTCTCAGCGTAATTATGTTGTGCCTTTTAGCGATCGCCGCATAGCCAACGTGTGGTCAATTGCACTGTGTGTCTTTTCTCCGCATCCCACTGCCGCATTTTGCATCACCAATGGTTTGATGCAAACGATAAGCAAATGTACCCTTGGGCGAGACTTGTCTAAAAAGCAGATTCCATCACACTACTGTCCAACAAGTGTACTATTTGCAGCCGAGTGCTCTCTGACAAGTTGGCTAAAGACTTGATGTTTATTTTGATCAGTAATCAATCAAAGATAGCTTTAAAAGGGGGTTGACACCAAAGTAATTATGAGTCGTTACCCATGTTTTGAGTTTTTTTAATGTGACTGGCCAGCAAGTGCACAAGTGCACTGCGACATTTTGAATCATCAATGGTTAGATGCAAACGATAAGCAAATGTACCCTTGGGCGAGACTTGTCTAAAAAGCTGATTCCATCACACTACTGTCCAACAAGTGCACTATTTGCAGCTGAGTGCCGTCTGACAAGTTGGCTAAAACTCATGCATCTAATTATCAGTGGTCGCATGCCAAGAGTTGACACCAGAATATCGTCATTGTTGTGTCGTTACCCATGTTTTGAGTTGTTGACGTGTAGCTGCAACTGGCCAGCAAGCACTTTTTGTTCGCCAAAAATGTACTAGTGCACTATTTGCAAAAATAATATTTCGTTACCTGAAAATAACATTTTGAGGAAGCGAAATAACGCTGAGTTAACAAAGTATTATTTCGAGGGAACGTAACAATTTTTGTTTATGAGCTTCGTATACATGGGGAGATATAGAAGGGTTTGCGGTAACACCATGTAATGACTATCTCTAAATGAGTTGGGGAGACATATCAAAGGTGTAGGGGAGACAAATCAAAGGTGTACAAGTAAAGAGAACAGCCCAAAGTTCATTTAGTAATATTGACAGTCAACAACTGTCACCTATTCCGCGCTGGGTTCAAGCATCATTTGCATTCCTTTCAATAATGTATTTTGCAGAGATTCCTTAAAAACCTTGGTATAAGTTCGCGTGGTGGTAAAAACGGTTTGAATGTAGTGACAAAAACACTTCATCGAGTGGTTGTTTTCAAAAATTAAAAGTGGTCATTAAAATGTGGAGGGTCTAAATATTTAGTTTTAAATAACATAAAGGTACTGGTCGCTATTTTGCCGACAGTGTCACTATTAATTTAAATTTAATCACTTCAGTTTATTGGTCCTACCATGGAGGAAAACGTCCATGCATACGTCATTTTAGACACAATCTAATAACACAAGCAAACAGAAACATATATAATATATTAGATCAATTTATCAACATTAACAAAAGGTGTTTAGTGTAACGTCTGGACTGGGACACGAGAAGGAGGTTTGGTATGAATGAGTTAATGAATGAGACCTACCACTCCTTAGTTTGATGAAAACAAAATTAATTGATAGTCGATGCTACTTTTCATCCATGTCTATATGTCTATCCCATACACGTTTCTCTGACGTCTTTTTTGGTCAGCATCAATGAGCCAATGACGCATGTTGTCTTGCCTTTCCGGCTTCGTAAAACTGAGCTATTAGATTATGTAAGGCAAAGTATTACCTTTGATTTTTGGAACCTTTCGATTATTATGATCCTAGATAAACACAAATCTGTAGAAACTAACATGTGGAAATTGAGAAGTTGGTCGCACTTTTCAGATCGCGGAAAATGTTACATGAAAGCTTTTCAGATTAAAGTTTGGGGCATAGAAGTTATATATTATTTCCAAATATCCACATTACTTCGAAGTGAAAAAATGTTTCTCAAAATGGTTTATACTATCGTAAACTGTTATAGACTTCTAACCAATTGGTTTTATTTCATAATTTCAAAAGTGAGCAAAGGGTAAACAATAGATTGAACCTCAGCAGAGCCGCATACCTGGACTTGATGCACAAACAAAACTGTTCATGTGCCCAACGTGCATGAATACGTTTCCGCATTGATGAATAAGAACACACTGTGTTTAGTTGACTGATTCCATGTTCTTTATGTTATTTTCGATGATAGATTGGCTATGGTTGGATCTATCCAATTTTGAAAGAATGCTTCCTTCCTAATAAGACAATTCACCGGAATTTATTTGCTTAATTCCCGTAATGCCAGACTCTGATGAGAATTTGTATTTGTTTTCACTATTCCATCATGATCAGCTCTGTGTGTTAGATTTTCAGGCACAAAATTATAAAGCCCGATGGAAATCTGACATTTGAAAGGACCTGGACATTTATCATGGTAATAACTAAAAACAATTGTTTGCGTACCTGGTAACAAACAATGGTCGAGTTGTTGATAGTGCAAACATTGTGAGAAACGGCTCCCTTTGAAGTACAGTTTTTTCCTTTTTAAGAGGTATATTTCTCACTCAAATATTAAAAATTGAAGAGGTATATTTCTCACTCAAATATTAAAACATAAAGGACTGAAGCCTTTTGCTGGGCATCAGAAAGCAAACAATTTGGGCTTTTTCTTTCATTTTTATCTGGCAACTTCGATGACCAATTGAGTAAAAATGTTCACAGATGTGGTATTTTGTGCATGTTGGGATATACACCAAGTGAGAATACTGGTCTTTTGACAATTGCCAAAGGTGTCCAGTGTCTGTAAAAGGAGATTTCACTGTGCAGTATGACCTGAATGGGGTATCTCGCCAATCAGGAAATGCCATGGACTGTGCAAGGTCACTCTTGTTATATGGTTTGTATAAGAAAACTCTCGTGGGATTTGCGTTTATATGCAATAATCTGATTATTTTCTTGCAATCTCCACGGAGAAAAACCCATTACAGTACAACATAACAAAGTAGGAAATTTCTAAAAATCTTAAAGAATCTATATAAAGTAGCTTGAATCCTGGAGAGCTTAAAATTATTCATCTCGAATTGCATTATGTCTGTTAAAAAGAATTTCGTAGATTAAAGGATAAGATTAAAAACTTAACTTGTTTTTCTCTCAAAATCAGCCTTCAGCTTGAGCAGAAAGCACTTAAGAGGCCTAGCACCTCAAATCTACTTAGACCTCATTGTGCGTGTAGGTCATTTCTGAAAGGCCGACCGGGAAGTTCTGGATCTTATCTTGTCTGAGCATGCACCAATATTGTAGATGTGTATCAGATTTGTTATATGTTATATGAGAGATCAAATTTACATCAAAAGACCGGACGGCCACTACAAGGTGAGGGCTACACTTAACCGATTTGCTGGTGCTATCGATCAAAATCAACGTCTGGCAGAGGCGCGTTGCCACATGTACTCCTGGGGCTGAGACATGGTCACCCCTTCACGAAGGACAGAGATGGCTATCATCTAGTGATGGCCTGGCTGGATTTAAAATCAAAATTTACTACCTTCCCAACTTTTCAAAAATTAACTATAAGTGCCTTGCTTAAGTGTCGTGACCGGGATTCGAACCCACACTCTACATGCTGCTCACAACACCAGAGCAATTTCATTGAGCTGCTTTAAGCAGAGAATATTGCTAAAAAGTTGTCTGCTGAGCAGAAATGAGCAGGATACCATTCACACATTGTACTTGTGACATGGCAGTTTGGCTGGTAACCTTATTATGGTAAGCGTAATTTTGTTATGATTTGCTACTTTGTGTAGTAGAGTAGACCCTTGGTCACGACGTGACAAGAAAATCTGTTTAAATGCAACCATGCAGTGTTTCTCAGTTACTTTTAAACTGTTCCACAATCCCCTGCTATATTTTGAAGCTGACTTTATCCTCCTTCCCACATGATGCTAAGCCATGACTGATCCAAGCACAATCTAAACTGGCGTTGTCAGAATTTCTTAAATATAAATAGCTTTGACTATGGTGGAAAGCATTAAAAACACATGTGTATTGAATCGCTGGCTCGTCCCTGTAAACTCCCAAGTATCTAGGTTGCCTGATGGCAGGCAGTCCATCCCAATCGTTCATACGGTCTGCATTAAGCGATATATACAAACATAACTTACACCGATGGTACTTGTTTACTGATTTTGACGCATGGTAATAGTCCGATCTTAATGCAGATTATGTTGTTTCAAAGATGATAGCGATATCAATACATCTGGCTCCAATTTGACAACTTAATCAACCCGAGGGCAACTTATGAATGTCTAGCTATAACGAACATTAGCAGCCAGCATTCATGTACACACACCAGCGATTATGACGTTATTAAATATTATGCATACATAATTATGTCTCAGATTAAACTACGATTATATGATATAATTTGTGTCACTTGGCCATTGTGTGAAAATACTCTGTGGACGGTTGGATGTCCACATGGTGTTCAAAACCATCCATTGTGTGGACCTCTTTTGTTCTAAGGTCCTTGCTTCTTGTGTAGTGCTCATACACATAAATAGACTTAAACATGTACTATTCACAAAGCTGTTAGGCACAAGGCTTAATCGAAGCAACGTTTGACTTTAATATCACACATTGAATGGTAGAAAAGATATCTTTCAACTTTGGCACATTAACTCCCCTCGTTCCTTCACGGGGGACGCCTCGCATCAACAGATTAAGCACCCTTGAGGCATTATCAATCCATGTATTCTCAGCACACGGGTTCGAGCGAACTTCAGCCTCCTCCCCGGTAGGTGGAGGGGATTACTCAGATGTCCCTACAGGGTCGTTGATATTTCACCTGCGTGTGTAATGAATTGATTGACACCCCTCTGGATCACCGCACATGCAACCATGGAGTCCCACGATCCATCTAATTGTGCGTTTAAAAAAGTCATGCTTAAAGGCAAAGTTTACCTAATTTCTTTTCGACACGGAGCATGATAGCTTTAAAGGTAACATGTACCTGTTGGTTTTTGGAGCTGTTTTCTTTAGACACATATAAATGTAGAAATATAATATCAAACTAACCTGTAAAAAAGTGTCACTTCAAAAGGTGGCAGCGTTTTATGATACCACTCTAGGCGGTCAGGAAGAATATTCCGTGATGGGAATAATGGGAAACGTATATGACAGTAACATTTCTAAAAACAATTGGGCTGAAAACTTATATCTTTTTCACGACAACATCATTTCGAAGCAGATTGTTTCTCTAGATGGTTTAATGAACAATGTTGGGATACACCAATTGAGAATAATGGTATTGGACAATACTATCTAAGGTGTCCAGTGCATATAGAGGACCAGGGGGCGTCAATACGTCTTGAAAGGCGGGGGGGGGGGGGGGGCATAACATTTACGGCGTGGGGTGCGGGGCCCGCTTTAGAGCCCGGAATTTGTTTAGCCCGTAGATGCTCTCTGGTGCAATCTAGTGAATCTGAGGTTAGATGTTCCCCCCTCTCAGATGTTGGAATTTAAGGCCTATGTCAAGCTATGATGCACCTATTCTTGCTATCATGGTTATTGTACCTACAAAGCAACTCAATTAGCTTCGTTATATCCATATTGTTTCTGCATTATAATGCTCAGACGGCGTTTCATCCCTATCATCACCAGAATGGAACAAAACATCTTTAAAATGTGAGGCAGTATAGAACATTTTGGTTTGACAGCATCTTCAAGTGCAGATCTATGAACCAAGTTTTAGGGGGAAAATCTGTCGAAGAGTGAGCTCACGAGTACGAAACTTTTACGGCAAGGGTCCGGGCCCGCAGAAGGGCCCGGGAAAATTTGGCATTCTAGATGCTCTGTGATGCAATCTTAGGCCAATAAGAGGCATACAGAATGGAACAGAACATCTGTAAAATGTAAGCAGCAGTATAACATTTTGGGTTGACAGCATCTTCAAGTGCGGATCTATGAACCAAGCTTTAGGGGCAAATACTGTCAAAGATATCAGCACGTGAGTGTGAAAATTTTGTATTTCAAGATACTCTGTGGTGCAATCATAGCGGCCAAATGGCAAACGAAACAGAACAATGAGCTGTGTGAATATTGTGTTCCAGTGCTCCACAGTTTCACAGTGCAAAACACGATTTTCATGATAAAGGTGGTCAAACGACACGGGGAACATGCTCTGTGATGCAATCTATGGCCAATATTTTGAGGGGGGATATTGTGTCATCCTTTGCCCACAAGATTAATGCCCATAGGGACACAGGGTTTCGTCTTACATAGTGCAGAACTTGGGCGATCATGATAAAGGTGGTCAAAAAGGTGGGGGACATTTGATATTGTGTCCACACCCTTCAAAAGGTGGGGGGGGGGGGACACATGTCCCCCTGTCCCCCCCTGATTGACGCCCATGTAGAGGACTTGCCTCCCTTTCGTGTCTCTACATTATTAAGGACAATATTGGACATATTGGACAGTAAGGGCATGTATTGCAAGCGTTGCAAAAACCTACTATCGACATACCTTGAACCTTAATTTGTGAAATGATATAAACACGTCCTTGGACCTTGGTCAAATAGATAAGTCGTATTTAATTGCATTGAAATGTACGTGGAACAAACCAAATTACTTGAGTGGCACTGACAAGAATTAAATCAACAATTTCAAAAAGTCCTTCTTGGTTTTATTGCGATGCCTCGACCACTAACAGAAAGCGGTAATGTAATACCGTACCGTGTAATGACTTTATATTGCCTTTTGACGGTACAAACTTAATTGAAATGAACTACAGTGGACCGAGACTTGATCGATCACACACCCTGCTAAACACAATTCAGTCAATCTACAACGGATGGAAGCGGCTATCAAATTGTGTTGAGTGCATTAACTTCCTGAGCTGAAGTGCGGGCTTTTCCGAACATTCTGGCACGATGGTCACTCGGCCTCTAAAACGTTTCTGAACCGTTTTATCGTCTCTCGTCCTTTTTATTATTGTGCATAAAGGCGATTAATACAACGTCATGGTGAATCACTCTCGAAATGTCAGATGATTTGTCCTTCATTGTCATTGTTATTATATAATTTCTGGCAATAAAACCAAGGATGCCTCATGAGTGAAGGTAACAATGTGGCTCGGAAGCCAGAGGAAACCTTTAAACGAGGGTGTCTGAACCAGAAATACCAAAGCTCCCACGCACGATTAGTCTTCTAATATGTTCTTTTTATGTGAACAACCAATCCTCAAGGGAGCTGCGGCTTTAAGCCCTCCCTTCTTTGAAAGGTCAAATCAATTACGGTAAAGTATCTTGCTCAAGGATACAAGTGTCAAGACCGGAACTCGAACCCACACTCTGCTGAACAGAAGGACCAGAGCCTGAGTCCGGTGCTCTCATTCGCCTGGCCACGACATTTATTGTTTGAATGTAAATACTTTTCTCTGGAACGGCACTTGGGTGGCAAATGTTCGTGCCATCTATAGACAATTAGGCAGCCATCTTGCGCGTTCACCAGTGATTTGTATTGTGAATACGTTAAATTTCGTGCAGTAAACACTGGAAGGTTAGCAAGGCTTACCGTTTGCCTACGGTAAGCAGCGCTATGAAATGGAAACTCGCAAAGTACATACTACATAACCAACTTTGACCTCAAATCATTTGACACGGCTTTCATGATCCTGGACATTCACAGTTAAATCCGACGTACATGTAAACATAAATCAAACATAAATCAAAACACCTGACCATATATACCGAGGGGACCAGTCTAGCCTGTTCATCCGCCTACAGCTAGCAGCGCTATGAAATGAAAACTAGCGAAGTAAGCAACAAATCGAGCGTTAAGCACCTCTTAGAAATAGGGTCCCGACGCTTGATTATCTCAAACATTAACCGTGTAGATTCCAAACAACAACAACATGTACGAAGGAAGGTACCACCAGCGATAATATTATAACAAAAATAATATCGAAGTCTTATATACCACACGTATCTACCAAACAAGGTACTCAAGGCGCTGAGTATATACAAACTTTCAGAAAGATAGGTTATTGCAGAGATGAATTCTGAGACACAATTGTGTAGCACCTTATAAGGGTTTACCGGGTGCTACGGCGCTTACGTGGCCTCGCGCACGCTAATCTTTGGTTTACGCTTGATTTGATCAACCCCGTGCAATACTATTGAAACATCGTGACTTTGACACCATTTCGGACAACACTAGGCACCACTGAATATTAAAGGAACACGTTGCCTTGGATCGGTCGAGTTGGTCTTTGAAAAGCATTTGTAACCGTTTGTTATAAAATGCATATGGGTAGAAAGATATTGTAAAAGTAAAATACAATGATCCACACATACATGCCTCTAAATTGCACGGTTTTCCTTTTACCTCGTCGACTAACACGGTCGGCCATTTATGGGAGTCAAATTGTTGACTCCCATAAATGGCCGACTGTGTTAGTTCGCACAGTAACAGGAAAACCACGCAATTTTGAGGCAAGTTTGTGTGGATCATTGTATTCTACTTTTAAAACATCTTTCCAACCGTTATGCATTTTATAAAAAACGGTTACAAACGCGTTTTATAGACCAACTCGTCCGATCCAAGGCAACGTATTCCTTTAATGCTTACGGAAAAGCTCGCACAACTACATCATTCAATTTACCACTATACATGCTTGACCCAATGATGAATAGAATGTGGGTTGTGGAATGCTCACTGCACAACCACAGCCACTTAATTAATTAGACCGTCCACTTGCTTGCTCATGATTGAGTTAGATCATAAATTAAACTTTAATTTCTTCATCTTGGGGGGACTGTGAGGTTGACATAAAGGGGCACCAAAACGGGTATTTTTTTCACTTTAAATGAACTTTGTGTTATTCTTGGACATGTTTTGAGCAGGTTATAATCATTGTAATACATAGACTGCATGGTATTCCCCCGCAAGGTAGTGTATACGTTTGGTTATCGCTTTAAAAATTATAGCAATCAATGTTATGAATCTTTTATCAATTTTTATCCCCGAATTCGAATCTGATGTAATCTTTTATACCCCAGAATCTGAATCTGAGAAACGTTTATGTCAGAAACGTTTTAACAGATTGTTGTTCCAATTTGCGGACTTTTCTTCCTGCGTGGCCAAAATCACTCCGGATTGGGGCAACCATTTAAAATATTTTTCACAAGTTAGACTTTATGTGTAATGTGGCTTTTCAACTGATGTTGATTCACTCATTGTTTTATTTTAAAGTTCTGAAAATACAAGAATACGGACGACAATATGAAATGGTGTTTCTCCGTCTTCGAGTTCGAATTATCTAAACAATTAGCCATAAATTACTTAATAAAGAATAAAACAAAAAGTCAACCATTGACACAAATTTGTAAGCTTTATCAAAATTAAAATATACTAAGCCAAGTAAACAAAGATGGCGGCGGGTGTTCTCGCCAAAAGTTAAATGACGGTTGCCGTCTTGAGAAAGATGAAACGTGCACCACAAATCGATGTGAAAATATCGTAAAAGGCTACTTGTAATGTATATCAACACAGCGGGAGTAAGGTCAAAAACTGAGCAAATAACAATCTACATTTATATAGGATTTAAAGACCGACAGGAAGGAACCAAAGTAAACTTTCCCTTAAAACAGCTTCATGCTTTTTCGAAGATGACGAACAAACAAAGCCTTGTTTATTTTTCCTCCAGAAGTCCTCAAGGATTCGATCATGACTTTTCTTCGAAAGTAACATGTCACGGAAAATGACCTCTGGCAAAAACACCTTTATAATAGAGAATGAACGGGAGTTTGACACACGTGTTGTAGCCCAGAGCATTCAGTCTTATTAGATTAACGGTCACACCCGGAGCAACCAAGCACAGGTCTTCACAAACTAAATTATTCAATGTACAATTATTCAATTTCATTCTGGTTTTTTTCTTCTTCTCGTTATGTACGCAGGGCCTCCTGTTGATGTATTTCTGAACTTGTACATTGAAAGCATGGGCACAATCAAGGAATCAACGATGGTTTGTTTTATATTTCTTTTTCCCCCGTTTTGTCTTTTCTTTAAATTTTAACCATGTCAGCATCTCCCCTAAGACTAAATACATGTATTACTACCAAAATTATATATTAATACAAAAATAAACCACAAGGGAAGCTGACTGGGTAATTTTTTTTAATATTTGGGGTCGAACAAGGACAAATTAGACGAATCGATCATGACACCTTGAAAGAGATACAAGGTGATGTGACGTATTGTTGCCATACCATCCCAGTAAACACAAAGGAAGGCCATTTCTCTTATTTCTCTGAACTATAAGTGTACCGGGTTCTACACAATTAACTCACGGGGCTCGTATACGGCTTTACGTCCCGTCCAACCTTTCGTCTCTTTCCCAATTAGATGGAGATTGTTCAGAACAAACTTTATACAACACCTTGAAAGCGATACAAGGTACGCAATTGTAAGGCCATCCGAGAAAACACTAGGGGAGGCCCCATCTCTGTACGATAAGTGTATACCGGATACTACACAACACACTGGACCCTGTAACAAGGCTTCACGTCCCGTCCAACCTTTCAACTCTGTCTTAATCGGGTTAAGATTGTAAGAAATGATTTTATGAGACGAAGAAAAAATAATACTACGCCTTGAAAGATGTAAAAGTTAGGGGACGCATATCTGATTGACCATGCCATAACAGGACAAGCACTTTCTATTTTACGATAGTTATAGGCATGCGGGTTCTACACAACGCAAGGGAACCTACGGCTTTATGTCCCGTCCAACCTCTTATCTCTTTCTTAGATTGTCAGTAATTATTTTGCTTAAGACAAAGCAGGTAATAACACTACATCTTGAAAGGTAAACAAGTTAAGGTGACACATTGCTGCCACACACTACCAGAAAACACACAGGCAAGCCTATATTCTCTTTACTACAATTGTACTGGGTTCCACAAAACGCACTGGACCATACCATGCTTTACTTTGTGTCTAACTTTTCATCTCTTTCCCTACCGTAGCACACTCTTCCAAAAGCCTCTTTCATTTCACAAAGGAAAAACAAAACAATTTTGAGCCGATTAAACAAAATCCATTGTTCCCCATTGAACCAATCACTTACAAGACCATTCCGAACAAAAAGCCGGCATTGCCATTGAGAATTCCTAAAAGGAGATGCGCCGTCTTTAAAGCGGATCTTGTCATCTAAAACTCATCAAAACACAATCATTCTTCAAAACCTTTCATCCGCAAATGTCTCTGCCGACAATAACCGCATCCACGTTATGGCCTAGAACATAATCACCGCAATGTCAATATAAATCACTCGAACAAGAAAATACTGAGAGTAGTTTTTATTAATTGCTCTTTCTATTGGCATTAAGCTTGGTATTCCGTCTCTTTTAATGATTCGCAGTAGTCATTTAGAAGATGCAAGGACTGTTTATTTTTGTCGGTTGATTTGACCAAAAACACATCATAATATTACAAATGTATTTGAGGTAAGCTTTCATTGAAGGGTTTTTCAGGGGAAGAAGCCGACAATGATATTAAGATACAAACGAAAAATGGGTTAATGTCGGGATACCGACAGTATGTCACGTCCATAAGCCAGCTACTAACAATTTGTCAATGTTTTATTGTTGTGCCTTGTCTCTGGGATAATGACTATTTTGTTTTTCGTTTTGAAACAACATAACAATTCGTTCAAAGGGATAAACTTGTATAAGAACATTTCTTTTGGCGAAATACTTCACCGAAAAACTTAAAATTTTTGATAGCATCATCTTTCACATTTTGTTCAATTTTTATTGCATATTTTTGCCGAGTGGAAAGGAAAGAAGAAAAGCACAAACATCAATTCTCAACACTTTTGTTTGTTTTATTACCTGTTTTGTTATAAGAAAGGACAACTCTGCGATGACCCTATAGCAAATTATCTTTTTCATGTTATACCCTGAATGTTTGCTAAATTCCGAACTTGTATCAGGTACAATCACATCACATGGACCCTGTGTGTAGGCTTACTATAGAAGACACGCTTCACCACAGAAAATCGTAAAATTTAAAGGTCATTGGCATTGTCATCTGAAAAAACTTATCCCTATATTTACTCAGTTAATGGGTTTTGTTTATCTTTAGCACAGTAAATAGACAGTGCAGTTAAGGAATATGTACATTAATCGATTTCGGGGCTCTTATATTTTACTGAAGTGGTAGTCCTTACTGGAGAGCCAAGGAAAGACAAAACAAGTTTTTCGAACAACTCTTACGCCCACACTTCGTGATTCGTACTCAACGAATCACAGATTTGAAGGATGAAATCAAACAAGTGCGTGTATAGAGTAACTACTGCGCACTATAAAGTCAATAATCTTCGTTGTCTGAAAGCCTTCTCTCGCGCTCCTCACAACAAGTTACGATCAATACAACTTTTCAAGATCCATCAAACACTTAGTCATTGTTTACAGATTTCAGAAACTGTTATAAATGGTAGTATTTTGGGGCTTTTCCATGTGATGCTTCTGGATCTGGTGGAGAGCTGCACTTGCGCGTAACTTACTTTACTAAGCTAAACTACAATAAATATACATGTATGCTTTTTCTATATGAACGTACAGCCACCCACAAAACGATTGTTTTGAGAATCATGCATCGGCATAGTTTGGCGATATCTGACGCAATATAATACTTTAAAAGGGGCAATCCTTTATGCATGTCGATATAACGATAGACCTACTACGGCGATATAAACGCCGTACAAAACATGACTTCCCTATAAGATATGGCAGATATGAGCTACTTGATATTTGTGAGACATTTGTCTCACCTGTAATTGAGTAATGCGATACACACCAAGACGTAGGCGTTGTGTGATAAGGCGCTAACATGGTGCAATGTGCGTACATGACTCGATCGCTTTCATGTTTCAGCAGTCGACTCTGATTTGATTCAAAGTAACAGCTGGGATGAAGCACGCGTTAAATATCAAGTGGCTTATTCCCAATGCATAATTATTGACCGGTATAAAAAAGGGGTTACTGAAAACGACGAGACATACGATTCAATGTTTACAGGGCTTAGCTGGGCAAGAAGTGGGGTCACTCCATGTCAAACTATACTAAAAAATCTAACTTAAAATCAAAATTTTAGCACCTTTCGGCCAGGACTGACCCAGGAATGAGTCGGGTCCTCCCTCGCAATCCGGATCAGTACTGATCGTGAGCTTTTTTGTCACCTTTGTCAAAGCCCTCGTGGCTTCGCCACTCTCGTGCGTGATATCCCCTTCCAGTCGCTGGGGATCGCAGATCTACGAGTTTGTCAAGCACGAAGGCCTTGACAAAAGGCCGACTCTCCCGGGTGGGTTTCACATAGAGTTCAAACTATCCTTATCTCAAGTTAGGATGAGCTACTAATTTTAACTTAGGACTAGCCATACGTTTTGAATACCTCCTATAGGACCAGTTTTAAATTAGGACTAGTCCTAAGTTATGAATAGTCTCCCGGGAATGAGAATGAATGTCACTTTTCAAGTGAATTATCAACTATTAAAACATTATTATTAAACCGTAACTATCAGTCGTCTACGAATACCCAGGATTTCACCATGACGATGTTCTTCCGTGAGTTCTGGCAAGACCCCAGACTGAAATCCAACGACACCACGTCTAAGAGCGTTGTCAACTTCAAAGGAGACCGAATGAGTTCCATCTGGACCCCAGACGTCTTTTTTCTCTACGAGAAGGCGTCTACATTCCATGACGTCACGGTTGACAACCGAATGATCAGGCTGTATCCAAATGGGACGGTTTTGATGAGCTCGAGGTGAGACACTTAGACAGTTTGCATTAAATGCACTGGACACGTTTGGTAACTGTATTATGACTTGGTGTATCCCAATATGCATCAAGTAACAAATCTTCGAAAGTTGTGACTAACACTTGTCATGAAAGTTGCAAACAAATAATGGCTGATCCGGATGGAATTCGGATTCTGGGTCATTTTGTTACCCATGCAAAAGGTTCCGGGTCACACTGACAGGTCCCGAGTCATAGTGACCCCCCAGTAGTGGGTCAGAACCCGAACCAGTACCCGGAACCTTGTAGAGGGTATATTGATCAGTTCACGCGTCCCTCGTGCAGATACATTGAAAGGTTGACGTAGTTTTTAAGCTGTCCACATTTTTTTCTCTTCACTTCTCTCCTGTTGTAGAATATCCGTGACGCTCTCCTGCAACATGGATCTTTACAAGTTCCCGATGGACAAACAAGAATGTCAGGTCATAATGATGAGCTGTAAGTCAAAATATCAATGTTCGTCTGTAGTCAAACTTAAAGGGCCATAGGGGGTTCGTTTTAGCAACCATGGACGAAAACAAGTTTCTGACGTAACTTTCTGCCCAAAACCAGCACACTGTGTTTCCCCCCCAAAAAAAAATACGTGTCATATCTGTATAAGAGTGTGCCATTATTAAATTGACGACTATGCGCTCGGCCACCTATGCGCATTAAACATGCGTGATGGTCCAATGTTTCGGAGTTCTTCGGTTCTACAGATTGAAGAAAGATGACAAAACACAAAAGAAACTCGCAAATCAGAAAATGCCGGAAACCACTTTGCGAAACGAGCTGCAAACAGAGTCAGTATCTTTAGATACTGAATCACGTTATGCATGTACAGGAAATACAATCAAAGAAGTGGAGATGGTAGGCAAGATGGCAGGTGATGGGGAGTTAACCTAACGTGTCAGACTGGACACCTATTCACTTGGGATTCAGACAAAGAAGGTGGACGACATCAAATAATTGCAACGCTTTTACAGCATGTATATTTAAATATATATAAAAATATTAATCATAAAAACACAAAATAATAATAAAGAGTATTTATAAGGCGCCTAAATCCACCAAATGAGGTGCTCCAGGCGCACAAGAGGGAAACCACACACAGCAAGGAAAGTAAGACATAGAACAATAACACATAAGCGACATTAGTTAAGGTGGTTTTCAACTTAATCTTGAAAATTACCATACTAGAAATGATGCGAATTTGAAATTTGAAGAGGCAAATTATTCTAGAGAGTGGGTCCAGCATGGGAAAATGACCTTTATATATTTGTCATGTCTTGAATGAGCTACAAAATACTTTTTTTGTGTTTATATAAATACAGCCAAACTTTCATATACACAGAAGAAGAAGGCATTCTTTTTGAAAGGAAGTACCCTTTTCAACTGTTTTCGTCTTTGTTACACGAAACCAGTCCATGATAGGGATGAGTTTTAAACCCAAGTCTCCTCGAAAAACACTGCGAGTGCAACCTGAAACCAAAGTAACGGAAAATACGACATCACTTGTCCTCTACATCAACAAACCTTTCCACAAAGCAGTCTCGGGGAGTCTTTTCAGCAAGCAGCTGAATTTCTGAAACCAGAAACCCCCTTCTAAAAAATCTGCAATAAAGTTAGACCCCGCGGATACTGCAGCTCAGCGAATCATGAAGTCACATAGAGCCTTGCAAAGCTTGCTACCCGCTCCAATTGTTAAAGTGGATTCCGCTGAAATTAGATGAGGTATAGGTTCTCTCCCGTCAAATTAGAAAATTGTGCTGTAAATTTCATGCGGTGGTTGTCGGACCGTGCGAATGGATAAAGACACGAGATGAAAACACTGTCGTTATCGAGCACGGGGTTTCACTCTTAAAGGCACTGGACACGTTTGATAACTAATTTGTTGAAGACCAGTATTTTCATTATACTAAGATATGCAGACAATAAAAAATCTGTCGACTCAATTGGTCTTTAACGCTGCGATGAAAGAAAAAACACGTTTGATGCACTAGATAATTTAGACTTTTAATTTGAATGAGTGAGACATCATCTTTCCCAAAACCTTTACGTTACTTCAGAGGGAGCCGTTTCTCACAATGCTTTAAAATATACTATCAACAGCTCTCCGCTGCTCGTTAATACCAAGTAAGGCTTTACGATAACAAATATTTTGAAGAATCACTATAAATGTCCAGTGCCTTTGTCCAGCTCCTTTAAGACGTGGCAAGAAGAAGCTGTCAGTGGCTTGATTCCCCATCCTAGATGCCTCACGGTCAATCGCGCATCAAATAGCAATACATCCAAGCCCGGTATTAAACGCGGCCGTCTTATTCCTCGAGTGTGTACTCTAAATCCGCTGGGGATGTGGTAAAATCGAAGCCTATTTGCAACACCTTAAAGGCCAAACGGATAAATCCAATGTAAGGTTTTACTTGTGCTGCATTCAGTTTGGCCATTTCACAGCTAAGTTACTTCAAATTATACACCGCTATGATCATTGATGTTTACGGAAACATGTTTTGCTGAATGTAACATCTGTTGTCATTGTATATTTATTGTGAAATTTTCAAGTTATGGATTCATACAAACGGATATCAATTTATACTACAACAAGTAGGGGAGATGGCCTTATTTTTCAAACCAAACCAAACCGGACCTTCGTCATCATCAGAGGCATACACAAGTATACAAAGATAAACATATCCATTGAGAAAAGACGGGAAAATTACAGCCAATCAAAGTTGTTATTATTATATCACCATCATCATCATCATCATTACAACCTCGAAGCCCTCCTCATGCAATTTCCACTGGGGTCGATCATCGGTGTTTATGGAAACATATATAACTGATTGTAACATCTGTTGCCATAAGGTTCAAGTTATAATAGATATGCATCATCATTATCATCATCACTATTATTATTATCAGGCTGTGCTTGTCCATTCCTGTATGAAGCCCTCCTCGTTAAAACTTCCAACGTCTTCTCTGTCTTGGTATTCCAGTCCCAAGTTCTGATGTTTGCGTATGTTTGAATTTCGCGAACTTCACTTGTTCTCTCGTGATGTCAGCCATTGATATAAATTTACATTCAAAAGCAGTGCTTTTTGGGCTAAGTTGAACATTAAGAACTGAACGAAACAAGTCCGCACAGTACAAAGAGCAAAGGATGTGGGATGCTACACGTCTCGATGAGATACGGGGTTAAATACACATAAATACGAAAGAAAGTTGAAGTAAGAGGAGACATCAAGGACAATAACTACATGCTAAATGGAGATGGGCTGGACACACTGCCCGAAGAAATTACACTAACAATTAAACAATGAAAAAAAGGTAGACAGAGAAAATGTAAAAGAGGTAGACAGAGAAGAAGATGGAGAGATGACATCAGGGTTTATGCAGGAACAACATGAACCAGAACTGCACGAAGTACAGATGAATGGCATTACACATGATGAGGATTACATCTTTAAAAAAAAAACAGCCTCAATTATGACGATGGTGAATTCAACATGTATAAAAGCTGTTGACTTTAATCTCATCTCCAATACAGATGCCTACAATTCAGACGAGATGACGCTAAACATTACTGACTCTTCCCTTGAGATTGATAAAGATCTTATGATTCCTAAATTCAGCCTGGATGAATTCAAGACGGCTATCACACACATTGCTTACGGCGCAACCGGTAAGGATGCCTCATTATACATGTATTGTTTCAATCATCGTAAAGGCATAGGTGCTCTCCACAAGGAGCTATTGATCTTAACTGCAAATCAATCGTATAGTTGCTAAGTAACGTGTGATGTTCAAATCACTATGGTAATACTGGCGATTTGTCTTGCGAGGATTTTATTACTTTGTGAAATAGAGCCCTGGAAATCTTTGAAGACCAGTATCTCACTTAGCATACACCACCAATACCTAAAATATAAAATCGGTGAAAATTTGAGCGCAATATTGGTCATAAAAGTTGCAAGAAAACAATGACAGAAAAAACGCCCTTGCTGCTCAAATTAATATGGTTTCAGATGCCTAAAGGCTTCAGGCTTAAAGTATTTTAATATTAATTAAGTGAGAAATTACCTCTTTCTCAAAAACTTCGTTATTTCAGAGGAAGCCATTTCCACAATGTTTTATACCATCAACAGCTCCCCATTGCTCGTTGCCAAGTAACATTGTATGCTAACAGTCTTTTGAGTAATAACCAATAGTGTCCAGTGCCTTTAAAGGCACATGGAGCGGTGTATTATACTTGACTCAGAGCTCTGATTTGTCTTACAAATATAGCGCCCTCATTTGATTCTTTTTGCTCACTCTTTTCAGGTGATTACAGCGTGGCGAAAGTGACGTTTTATTTTAGCCGTCATCTCCAGTCGTATATTCTGACCGTGTATATACCCAGCTCACTCATAGTCGCCATAGCGTGGCTTTCCTTCTGGATTGATGCAAAGGCGGCTCCAGCAAGGGTGTCGCTGGGCATAACGACTGTATTGACGATTACGACAATGACCGCGGGAGTACAGGAGACAATGCCTCTTGTGACGTATGCAAAGGTCAGTCACATATACCCACTCTTTTCAATTTTAATGTCCCAGCCTATATTATTTGAAACAATTCACGAATAGTATGGTATCATTTAATGTTTTAGGCTGCGACCCAATGTCACCACTCATAAACAACGTCCCTCGTAGAGTCAACATTTAACGTCAAATTTCGCGGATCTTGGTTTACACTAGAGATCTACCGTTGAGCCTACGTCAATCCCTTTCGATAATCACATTTCACCTACTTGCATTTGACATGTCAGCTGCAACTGCAACACCTTAGATCAATTAAAACACAGGTGGAAAGCTCACCCAACTTTACGTTCATCGAATTAAATCATTGCAACCAATTAAATAACTGGTTATGTAAAGCCAACACCTCTATTATCCTTGCGGATGACAAAAAGGGGACCAGTCTACCTCCAACGTCACACGTAATGCCTGAATAAAACTACAGAAGACAAGTTATACATTGGACTTCGCTCCCTTGGGTGTGAAGAAATCAGTTGAGTCAGAGTGATATTGAACTAAAACTTATGTTTATTTTGCCTTCCTACTAAATTCTCAGGCAATAGACGTGTGGTTAGCAGTGTGTCTCCTGTTTGTCTTCTTCTCACTACTTGAGTATGCTGGAGCCAACTACTTAATTATTATAGAGGTAAGGAAACTGCTGTCAAAGATTTGTAAATCCGGTTTCAGTAGGGAACTTTGTCATTCATATGGGAAATTAACTTGACCTGAATGAGGATGATTCAAATGAGGGCGCTAGTATAGTAATTGTACAGTTTGCCGTGTGGAAGACATCAGAACTTCCCGACACCGTCTCTAAGCGAAATCAAAGTAGCGTATAAAATGGTCCCCCCTGCCAACACCATTCATTGAATCGTTACACCATTATAGACCAAGTGATACCTCGGCCTAAATGGCGTTAACAACAAGATTTACATTCTTTGAAAAGTTAGTTCCGCCCAAAAAATCCCTGTCATAATTGACCCGGTTAAATGTCTAAGGATGCCTGGGGTCGATTTCACAAAGAATTAGGACTCGTCTTATCTCGAGTTAGAACGAGTAACTCGTCCTAACTTAGGATTCATCTTAAGGTCTGCATGCTACAGTGCAGGGTTGGGTTGGGACTCGTCCTAAGTCTTAAGTTTAGGAAGAATTTTGTGAAATCGACGGCTGACTTTTTTTTGGTCATTGTGAACAGAAGTCTGTATTAAAATTACCAACAAGTGGGTCAAACTGACGCCGGGCTGAAAAATACAAAAATATATATATATATTTTGTTGACCAGTTTCCGGGTCAGCCTGACCCAAAAATGGGTCAGGCTCCTCAGACCCAGGATACGGGAGATGATGAGTGTTAAGTGCTTGGGCCCGACCCATCAGTGTGACCCGAAACTTGTATAAAATTGATCCGTTTTCTTTTAGAGTGTTGACGTGAAGACTTGCATGTTGCAACCCAGAGTACAATGCGCACTAAAACGCTAATATTATAGTCTCACTGACTGGTGTGGGTTTGATTTATTGGAACACTAAAGCCACCATCACTTGACAAACAGCTTAATAAACAACATAAATAATACACGTTTCCTCCGGCCTTGCACCCACAACAAAAGTGCATGTATTTAGTGCATTTTGTGTAAATGATGCCATTACCTAAATGGGTAGTACTTATGTTCAGAGAAATTATCAACAATTTGTCCCCATGTCTAACTTACAAAAGATCTCATTAAAATTTCTGACACGCATCAATACTCCACCAGACAAGCGACTGTGGCCACATTGTTTACTCCTGTTTTCAAATCAGAATTACAAGGAAACATGGTATGTGCTCTGAAAGTTAATTACAAAAAAAAATTGTAAGTAGCATTGCAGCTGTTGATCATGTATAACATTTTGAGAAAACAAGTCCCATTAACAAAAACAGTGGTTTCAACAATCTTTCCCCCTAACACAAATGATTTTGTTAAAAGTTCTGAAACGCATCAATGCTCCACCAGACGTTAGTGACATGTGGCTACATTGATAACTCTAAAATTCAAATCAGATTTACAGGGAAGCAAGGTCATTGCTCAACTTAATTATTACAAAATAAAATACTTGGTAAGTAGCACTGCAACTGTTGATAATGTGTATCATTTTGAGAAGGGGTAAATGGGGGATTGTTCAAACCACGCTACACATCTCACAAAATATTTCATTAAAATTTCCGACACGCATCAACATAGACAAATGACGTGTGGCCACATTGTTAATTCCCAATTTCATATTGCTCAAAAAATTAATTACCTAAAGAAAATTACTGCACTGCAGCTGTTGACGATAAATATTACATTTTTAGAATCAAGTCCCTTCACTTTTGTATTTTCAGGGTGTGCATCTGTTGACTAAATTTGACGTAAATTCGCTTCTCCTTTCAGAATAAACGTCGGCTGAAGAATTATACAAAGAAACTTGGAAACGGAATCAACGAGAAGATAGACCACCTGGGAATATTTGAGTGCCACTACAACCTGGGCTCCGTCCGGAGACCAGGCTACAGGGAACCACTGACTGCCGATAAATTAGATAGATTATTTCGGTTCACGTTTCCACTCGCTTTCGTCATCTTCAACGTTGTCTACTGGCCGTTTTATTTGAGATGACACAGGACAATTGTTAAGGCACTTTCGGTGTCCCAGGGAAATCTGTCCGCCGGCACTTTAGCCACAATCATCGAGGTACACTTTTTGTTTACAAAGACACTTATCTAATAGAACAACATTGATATTGAGTAACTCTTTGTACATCTTGTATTTGACAAACACAGGTTAGTTTTTATGTCAGACTAGAAACAAGTTAATTATGATCCCCCCTTTGTGTGTACAAAGACTACCAGAACTATCGACTTCCGCACAGCCAACAATCGTGGGTACGCTTTTTGCTACAAAGACACCAATTGAAACACATTGAGTAAACTCTTCGCAGATCTTTGTATTCGACAAACTCAAGCAGTGTATTAATCATTGACACGGCGATCGTTAAATGATATTATTGTAAATAACCTTAAAACAACTGGTTTTCAAACAGCTGTTCATAACCCAAGAAACGAAAAAAAATAATATGTAAGCCTACCCATGATAGTGGCTGTGCACTTCACCTTTAATTTACCGTATGTATAATTACCTGGGTACAAAATCACTCTCGACACAGGCCAACGCTCAAATCAATCAGAGAGTAGCTCGAACGTTGAGTGGGTAACCAACCTCGTGAAGAGGGGCACTAATAAATACCCTTCGTCAGGTCGGATCAGTTTAAGAAGTAAACAGTTTGATCATTCACAGATTGTTTTTAAAGATTTTTGGCCCCAAACATTGAAAAATATATTTTGTTTGAGTGAATGGTATTTCAAAGAGCTCTAACGAAAACATTTTTAACTTTTATTTTTAAAAGGAGTGGACACTATTGGTAATTGTCAAATACTAGCCTTCACAGTTGGTGTATCTCAACATATGCATAAAATAACAAACCTGTGAAAATTTGAGCTCAATCGGTCATCGAAGTTGCGAGATAATAATGAAAGAAAAATAACCCTTGTCACACGAAGTTGTGTGCGTTTAGATGGTTGATTTCGAGACCTCAAGTTCTAAATCTGAGGTCTCGAAATCAAATTCGTGGAAAATTACTTCTGTCTCGAAAACTATGGCACTTCAGAGGGAGCCGTCTCTCACAATGTTTTATACCATCAATCTCTCCCCATTACTCGTCACCAAGAAAGGTTTTATGCCAATAATTATTTTGAGTAATTACCACTAGTGTCCACTGCCTTTAATGGTCAGGAACCATGACAAAAAAATTTAAACGTTTCTTATAAACACATAAGAATTGGCCACGTGATAATAATGGTCGGGATCCAGACAAAAAATAATTTTGAGCACTTTATTTCACTGCTACTAATAATTGGCGGAGCAATGGCTCAAATGAAACCCCCATCAAAATACCTATTGAATTTGAAATCAAAATTTTTGGGTCAAATCGGCCAAAAATCTGACATAGAATCTTTAAATGCACGTTGTTTTCTGGTCGAGAGGTAGTGTTGATGTTGTGTGTAAGGTGTACGTAACAGGGCGCGCATAAAAGTTTAATGTTGGTGTTCACGTCCACATAACAAAATTTGCACTGGGTTTGCATAGACCCCTAGCAATGGCCGCTATCTTTGATGAAACCTGCACGCGTGAAATTTGAAAGGCTGTCATTGGCATGGTAGGTCATGTGCGCAGCGCGTACATAACTGTTTTACATCAAAGATGACCATATAATAGCGATCCATGTATTTAATCTATTGGCCGATATCTTGATGTCAAAAATGGAAACATGCACATCTGTACGCGCTGCGCGGAACTCTAAGCCAATGATAGCTCTTCATTTACCTTATAGTCAATGGACTGTTTTGATTGGGGGCTTGTGTGTCGTCAAAATGCAAGGGGTCTATGTGGTTTATACACGTGAGAAAATAATAATTTAAATAACGGTATTTTACGCACGTATCCATGACGTAACGCGGGCGTTACAAGTACGAGTCATGTACAAACTTGCAGCTTATTAACTCTAAGTGAGACAATTGGCACGTTGGAACTACCTTTTTGATGTTATAAACTGCATTATGGATGTCAGTTCCCTGGAATCAGTTTCATAAAGCTGTTCAGCAGAAAATACTGCTGATAAATTTCTTTGATTAGCAAACATTAAGTGAGGAACCAGTCACAACAGCGTGAATTAAGATAAGTTAAGCTGGTAATCTGCTTCCGTTAAAGCCGTTGGACACTTTCGGTACAGAAACAAAAATAAAAAATTCACAGATTGACAAATAACTTACAGGTTTACAGAAGGTAATGGTGAAAGACCTCTCTTGAAGTATTATTCCATGAAATGCTTTACTTTTTGAGAAAACATTGAAACAATCAATTCTCGATATCGATAATTACGAATTTAATTTAAGCACATGTCATGACACGGCGAAACGTGCGGAAACAAGGGTGGATTTTCTCGTTATTTTCTCCCGACTCTGATGACCGATTGAGCCTACATTTTCACAGGTTTGTTATTTCATTTAGAAGTTGTGATACACGAAGTGTGGGTCTTGGACAATACTGTTTACCGAAAGTGTCCAATGGCTTTAAGAAATACCTTTCTGTGCTTAGTAACGTTTTATAAAATTGGGCTGTGCAGGTATGTAAGTCACTTGTATCACGAATGCACCTTTTAAAGGGAGATTTTGGAACTTTGAGTTGCAGTAGACTTACTAGGTAAGTCCCTATTGTTCCGAGCACACGTACTATACGAGCAATGGATTTACCAAGTTAGTCTGCTGCCACCTAGCGTTCCAAAAGTCCCCTATTACAATTGTTTTTATAGTTGACACCACCCCAACGATATTAATTAACCTCAATCACTGAGATTAAAGTACGCTCTAAAACGGATCCGGTGTGGCAGGAGATTCTGGTGCCCCCCCCCCCCCCCACCAAACCCCGGAAAGCTGTTCACAAACTTCTTCGGACTGCTCCCTCTTTTGCATCCTCCTCCTCCAGCTCGTTATTTTTACAATAGGGGGGGGGGGGGCAGATATCGCCCCTATAATTAGATACAAGTTACTGAATATTAACCAAAACGTAGAGATGGTGTAGAGCCCTCATTGGTTTCATCCGACTTTCGCCAATGGAAACAGCATGGCGGCGCCAGAACGATTTCTTTTGAGTCACAGTCTAGTCTTGGTGCAAGACGGTGTTATTCACTATCACTCAGCTTTAGTGACCCTCACTCCTGTTTTACAAACTCAACAGGAACGTATTGGGCAAGGACTAGTCACAGCCACAAGTTTGTCAGAAAACTCCAGAAAACCCCCCAATGTGATACACTAATGATATCAAGTTATCAATTAAAGGTATATTTCCTACTATCATTAAATCGTGTAAATTGTATGTAAATCTGTGATCTTAAACGATTTTTTTTTACCAATTCTTTAATGTTCCTTGAATGAATCTGCTATCACAGAATCTGCTGACGAATAAGGAAGTTGCACACTCAATTTCTAGTTGTTATCCGGTAATTAAAAGTTGGCCTTGAACATGTTTTTATACACGTTGAACTGTTCACAAACTTTGCACGACCGTTTTAAGTCAATGTTTGAAATATATAAATAAAAAAGTTGTTTCATATAAAAGTGAAAGAATATAATTATGTCCCATTGTGTGTTAACACTGAATAGGGGTTACATCATCTCACCAAAACCGATAGTTATATATTGCTTGAAGCTGGCTAAAAATCACAAAACGCTACCGTTCAACTAGTCTTGGTGCAAGACGTCCCTGTTTTGTATTTCCACAAATTTCCGCCGCCCATAGAGGGCGCTATCACTCCACCAACCGCTATCACCCACGAATGTGATAGCGGTTCGTGGGTGATAGCGGTTGGTGGAGTGATAGCGCCCTCTATGGGCGGCCTGTGATAGCGGTTCGTGGGTGATAGCGGTTGGTGGAGTGATAGCGCCCTCTATGGGCGGCGGAAATTTGTGGAAATACAAAACAGGGACGTCTTGCACCAAGACTACCGTTCAACATACAATGAAACTGGGATCATAAGTGGGAGAAACAATGTTGCGTGACAATTGTTTTAAAGGCAATGATAATATATTATAGTTCTGGTGAAGCAATAAACTCAACAGAAACAGCATTTCGATTTGGGTCATGAATAATTGAGTCGCTATAACTAGATCCAATTGTTCTGACTAGATGCTCTTTCGAGTTGGGGTGTCGGGTAAGTGAGACTATCTTATCAAATCTACGGATTATTTCGGAGTCGGGCTAATAATAACAAGGTTTTGATGATGAATTGCTCCGCGATATTTGACTACGATGACCAAACTTTATTCATGTTAGCCTCGCTAGGCCTTTCATGGCTCATGATCGCAATCTTCGGTTTCTTCACGAACATGCTGGTACTCATTGCCGTGGTGAAGTCCACACTTCTCAAGCACCACCCGGCCACAAACATCTTCATCATGAGCCTCTGCTTGTCTCATCTGCTCACCTGTGTCTCTATTGCATGGGACATCTACACGATGATCTGCCGCTATGAGACGTGGCTGCAGTGCCGCTACGACGGCCTGGGGACACTGTCTGCAATCGGCACGAGCATGTTCAACACGGGAGCCATAGCAGTCAGCCGCTTGCTCCTGGTGACACGACCTGACACCTACAACTGGTTGTTCACTCATTTCAAGATGGCGGTTATAATCACTGCTTTATGGGTACTCCCACCTCTGGCTGCTTTCATCGTTCCAGAAACCCACCAGACCCTGTTCGTCACTCATAACGGAACCTGCGCTTCTCAGACATTGACACCCCAGTACTACAGGGCGCTGGCCGCGCTATACTACCCGATCCCAACCGTGGTGATTGTGTTTTCGTACGGGCTAATCTATTGGCATATACGCTCTCACTTCAGACGTCAGCAGAGCCACGTGTCACCTCCAAGGGGTCGTAATTGCACCTCACCGGTGTCATCCCTACCTCCCGACTCGGCATTTGCGGGCACCAACATCCAGAGGCGGAGGTGCAAGGCGCAGAATGAGATAGTTAGCAACATCTTCTTCCCAATCCTCGCCACCATCACATTCAGTCTTCCCCTGTGCGTTACTCTGGCCATCGGCGAGACAAATTACATCAAATTCACCATCACCATATATTTGTGTAATTTGGGCGTAGCTCCCGTGGTGTACGGATTACGGAATCCACAATTAAAGGTGTCGATAGGGAGACTGCTTAACTGGCAGTGTCCTCAGAAGCCGCAGGGATACTACAGCACTACGGTGAACATGTCAAACTTCAGTAGGAATCGTTATGTGGAAGCTACAATCCAATAGATGCACCATCGAATAAGTACTGTCGGACAGGACACACAGCCTTTACACCTTCAAAGGATTTTCATGTTCGTTAACCAGTACACGTCGCTCACGAATACATCCATTAACTCATTAATTACACTTGGGGAAATAACATGCTTTATGAAACATTTAACTTTTTTTTATTTTTTATTTTAATCGTTACATTGTTTTAATCCTTAATGTAGATATACATTGTATATAATAAAACTAATCTAGGCAGATTTTATTTTCAAAAGGTGGTCGCGGTCGCGTTTTCTTATATATCTCCTTAAAATCTGGATCGGTTATGTCCACGCAGGAAGAATATTCCGCAATTGGAATACACAAGCTGATACACGTTTCTAAAAGAAACGTTTCTAAGATGCACATGTTAAGTGATAAAACTGGTATCTTTATCCATAACCACAAAACTTCGAAGTGAAATGATTCACACAATGATTAAAACTTTTGAAAGCTTCTGAAGTTCTAGGATTCCAGTCATCAATGATAAAAAGTTTGTGTGACTAGTTCATCTTTACAATTTTGTTAATTTTGTATGGAGTGCCTCACTCAAAAGGGTTTGATACGTTTGGTTATGACTCTTGAACATTAATAAATAGCAATAAAAACATACTGGTAAGAAGTGCAGAAGTTTTGAAATGCATTTAAGAAAGTTCCACTTCGAAGTACTGCGATGGAAAAAAAATCACTTTTTATGACAAACAAAAATTGAATATGAGAAGCGTCACTGGCAGCAACGCTTTTCAGATTGAGTTTTCCAATTGCAGATTATTGTTATTGTGTGGATATTAACCACTACAGATTGTCGGCAATGTCCTAAAAACAAACAAAAAAACTACCACCTTTAAAAGAACAATGGGTCCCAATACCAAACGTATACAACTTAATTCCGGCCGTGGACACTTATTGGTAAATACTCAAAAT
The DNA here is from genome assembly GCF_902459465.1 of Asterias rubens. NCBI lineage: Eukaryota > Metazoa > Echinodermata > Asteroidea > Forcipulatida > Asteriidae > Asterias > Asterias rubens. The sequence continues at coordinate 16,784,470 of NC_047064.1, read as the reverse complement.
AATTATTAGCATAAAACCTTACTTGGTAACGAGTAATGGGGAGAGGTTGATAGTATACAAATATTGAGTGGCTCAGAGTTGAATGGGAGGAATATTATCGCAAGGTAAAATTTGGACTGTTCCATTTCACGAGGCTGGACTAGTACAAATTTTACCGAGCGATAATATTCCTTCCATTCCACGAATTAAAGCCACTCAATATTTGTTTTATATAACTGACATATAGATCTTTGTCATTTTATGAATTAAAAAAATAGTATAACATTATGAAAAATCACACAAAATCGGAACACAACCTTTTGCACAGGTGCTCCTTTGTTCCAGCAGCGGCGCGCCGGCGCTGTACTGCTCAAAAACATTGGGAACAAGGATGATCCTAACTGTTGAATGGGAAATGCTGATCCCCATGGGCGAATAGGTCTTTTTGATCGCCGATGCGGATGGGAGTAATAGTGAATGTCATGTGAAGTAAGTTCCACCAATCAAATGACGAGGATCTGTATGTCAGTTATATAATATAAAACATTGTGAGAAACAGCCCCCTCTGAAGTAATGTATTTTTCGAGTAATAAGTAATTTTCCACAAACTTTATTTAGAGACCTCAGATTTAGATTTTGAGGTATCGAAATCAAGCATCTGAAAGCACACAACTTCGTGTGACTGGTGTTTTTTCTTTCATTATTATCTCGCAAATTTGACGACCGATTAAGCCAAAATTTTAACATGTTTGGTTATTTCTGATGCTGAGATACACCAAGTGTGTAGACTGGTCTTTGAAAATTACCAATAGTGTCCAGTGTCTTCACGCTTCAACACACGTAACGAACAGCACTATATTGCGGTGGTTAATTAATGGGAAAACTCGTTCAACAATGCAGAAAAAGGACACTGCAAGTAAATTACTTTTAATTGAAAAAAGCTCCTACCAAGTTTTGCAAAGGAAACATTAATTGGTTTTCAGAACCGTTCGTATATTTCAATAATATGAATTTAAAAATTAAACTGTAAATTAAACAATGAAACTAACTGGAAATTCAAAGGGCTTTTTAGGTGTCGCCGAAAATCCCAGTGCGGTTCGGTTATGGGAATACACTACGAGAAACGTTTAGGGCAGTGACGTTTCTGAGATACAACATTAAATTGATGGATAAAAACTGATATCTTTTTCCATAACCACAGTACTTCAAAAAGTGGAATGGTTCTCAAAACGTTTTATATACTATCGAAAGCTGCTGTACTTTAAGTTGTATTGCCTATCAAATAAAGAGCGGTTACAAAACGTATACCTTTACTTTCAGTTTAAAGCCACTGGACACTTTTGGAACAGAACAGAAACAAAAAGTTCACAGACTTACAAGTAACTTATAGGGTTTACAGAAGGTAATTGTGAAAGACTTCTCTTGAAATATTATTCCAGCAAATGCTTTATGTTTTAAGAAACCATTAAAACAATTATAAATTCTCGATATCGAGAATTACGGATTTATTTTAAACACATGTCATCACACGGCCAAACGTGCGGAAACAAGGGTGGGTGTTCCCGTTATTTTTTCCCGACTCCGATGACTGATTGAGCCTAAATTTTCACAGGTTTGTTATTTTATATGTAAGTTGTGAAACACGAAGTGTGGGCCTTGGACAATATGATACTGTTTAACGAAAGTGTATAATGGCTTTAATGAGCACAAACAGGACATTTAAAATAATACAACATTTCGTTATGTTACTAACTCCATACTATTTGTATTGTTAATCAAGAAACTTGACGAATCATTTGTATACAGTTGATATTAGAAGGTATGGCTAAAAACAAGGCAGAAAGCAACTCATCTCTTTAAGTTTGAATATCATTTCCTCAAAAGCTGAACTTGACATGTCATTAAAAACTGTAATAATTAAGGCAACTTGAAAACAAACAGTTAATTGTTTGCTTTACGCATACTGTTTGTTTACCATTTCAGAGAATAAAATAATAATTGGTGTTGGATCTTGTTACCCTTGGGCACTGTCACAGAAGGCAACGTTTAAAGGCAACTTTGAAACAATCACAGAGTGCATGCTACAAGACCACTTTGGTAGCACATAAGTCATTCTTTGAAAAATGTCTCACAATCCCCAAGAAAAAAAGTCTGAACATTCAAATTTGAATACCTTTTTTTTCCTGGGTGCCTTTAAATTTGCCTAATGTGTGACATTGGTCTTTTCAGATGTTGCCTGATGTTTGTTCAGAAATGTAAGCGCAAATACAATAAAAATTAGAAGACAATAAAACAAAATGTATACAGTAAATCATATTGTTCACACTTGTTCATTTTAAATCTTTGGGCATATAAACAACGCTTAAACATTGGACAAGGTTACAAAAGCATACAAACTGTCACCTTTGCATGTGTAAAACCAGACTCCTGCCAACGACAAATATATTTTGGCAAGTATTCACATGAAAAGGCAGATTCAACCCCCCCCCCCACAACCCTCTTAAACAAGGCATTACTTTTTGACATATCCACAAAATCTCTTTTATAGACCTTATGCATTTATCAGTCGCCATCTTAGAGATAAAACAATGAGCAGATAATTCAGCACAGGTTTTGCAAACTTACACCCTCCTTTGACCTATATAGGCAAGGGCGCCCTACTGAAAGACATCATGAGCATAAGAAAAATTCAGGGACCATTGCTATGCTGCAGAGTGATTTGAATAACTGAACTCAAATTGTGGTAGCCGTGTCAGAATGTGGGTTCGCATCCAGAAATGGCACAATGACTTCTTTGAGCATAGACACTGTGCTTCTCTTTACCAAAGATTATCAAAACTTGGATTGTGTTGGATTTGTATGATTTGTTAAACCTTAGAGCGCATACAGTCTCTGCCAAGGAAACAATACTTCCATACAGGGAGGATCTTAAAGGCAGAGGACACCTTTGGTAATTGTCAAAGACACGTATTCTCACTAGGTGTATCCCAACATATTTATGCATAAAAAAACAACCTGGTGAACATTAACGCTCGATTGGTCAGTGAATTTGCAACAGAATAGTGAAAGAAAAAGCACCCTTGTTGCACAATTTTGTGTGCTTTCAGTTCGCTAATAAAATGCTTCACGATAAAGCCTTTTAATCAGTTGAAATTATCACTTTCACACAAACTGTGTTACTTCTCACAATGTTTTATATTATCAACAGCTCACTGATAACTGTTTTGAGTAATAATCAATAGTGTCCAGTGCCTTTAAAGGTAGGCCTGACCGCGAGGGACAATCATTTTCTAACAAACATTAATCGAGCTGCCATTGTACATTATGTTGAAGACTATACGCACTACTTTCCCGAGTCCTGAGAAAAAAGTATCACAGGCATAATAACTCGGGTGGGATTCGAACCCACATCCCTTTTTTATCCCCAATGCAAATTTACCATCTAATATATTGTTGCGGTACCCGCTGCCAAAACATAGAATTCGAACTGCCTCTAGCTACCGGGCAATCTTGGTAGTCTAGTTGGTAAGACACTGCTCTACAATTGCAAGGGTCATGGGTTCCAATCCAACCACAGTAAATATGCCTGTGATATTTTTTCAAAGGACTCGGGGAAAGTACTGAGAATACAGTGCTAACACACATCGGTGTATGGGTAAAAAAACAAATTTATTACAAAGTACTTCTTGAAATAAAAGAAAAACCTTAAAGGCAAACTAGCACAAGCCTTGCTTCAGTTCGGATTGTTCAGCTATAAAGAAAAGGGTAATGAATTCCTTCTGTGTCCCAACAAAGTTACAAACACAGAGACAGTGGAGAGTTCAACATGTTCAAGTCATTGAGTCAATCTACCAATGATGCAGGAATCTTTAGGGTTGGAAGCAGACTGCAGGAGTCTACAATATTGTACACTACATAGCACCAAGCACTGCTTCCACATGATCATAACTTTTCCATTCTGATTCTGGTGCTAAGTCACAGGTGTGGGTTCGATTCTGGGTCGTTACACTTGTGTCCTTTAATAATAATAATAGTATAATATATCAAAGTCTTATATAGCGCACGTATCTACCAAACAAGGTACTCAAGGCGCTGAGTATATACAAACTTTCAGAAAGAGAGGTTATTGCAGTGATGAATTCTGAGACCCAATTTATTTAGCACCTTATTAGGGTTTACAAGGTGCTACGGAGCATACAGCAGCCACAGCCAGGAACACCGGGGCGAACCTCTTCTCTTTTCGATAAGTGCACTGGGTTCTTTTACATACATTACACAACACATGGGACCAACGGCTTTACGTCCCATCTGAAGGACGAAGCAATGGTTAAAGTGTCTTGCTTAAGGACACAAGTGTCATGGCTTTAGAGCAAGATACTTTACTATAATTGCTTCTCTTCACCCATAGGTATAAACGGGTACATGCGAGGGTAGAGGTTGATATTGTGTATGGAAACGCCATCGGAGGGCCACAGCAGCTGGGGTTGTATACTCCCCAGGGAGCTTATAAACATTAAGGGGATGTTATTAGTCCTTATGACCAGGGCACTCTTGTAAAGCACATTGATATGGTAATTGTGAATTGCGAACAACAGGAGCTTGTTTACGGTAACAGAGATCATTGATGCCCTGCTAGCTTTGCTGGCCACATATTTAAGAAGAAACAAGTGAAGCAAAAGAAAAGAAGGAAAAGTCTGTGTATAAGAAACATATTTCGAAATTGTGTTCACAATATTTTCTTAACAAAACTATTCAGACACAAATCTAGTTCTTCAATGCTGACACTGATTTAAACTGTTAGGACCAGCAATTTACACGTACCGGTACATGAAAATGGTGCCAGTTTATGAAATTTTCACAAGACCATGCTATTTACTACTGTGTGATCATTGTTACACTTGACAACTACATGTATGTAACCTCTGCAGAAACTTTCTGAAACTTTAATTATTCCTCAGACAGAGTGGACACATTGGTTCAAAGAGACTAATTATTAATACCATTGTCCTCAAGGACATATTCAGAATGCATACGAATCACTTCCCCAAGCTAAACAAAGAAATCAACTCATCAACTTTGTGGGCCTAATGTTTGAAATCTGTGGGGGGACTGTGTTGTTAAATGTTGCAACATGTGCAAGGGAAACTTCAGTAAAAAGCAAAAGAGAGCCAGCCAAAACCCAAGAACGGAAAGGGCAGAATTGAAAGGGCAAAGGGGGATGTTAAGTTTGTGGTTGTGAAGCAAGCTGACTGTTCTAATGTCTAGGTAAAGAATTCAAGTGACGACAAGGACCAATTTCCAATTTCAACAAGACCCTATGAAGAAACCACAGAGAAGGAAAGGTCTTCATCATACTTCATCCCTGGCAACCTAGAACAACCTCATGTTCCTGCAAGAGTTTGTATTGTCTGCAATAAGAAAAGGCAGATGGAGAAGAGAGAAAAAAACTAGGAAAACTGTGCGTGACAAATACTCACAGTGCCAAACCTTGACTGCAGGCCAACTGTTAGAAGCAGCAAGCCAAAGAAGAACGAGAGGCTACTAAATGCAGTTTGTCATAGACAACAACCCAGGAACATGGTTTTGCTGATACAGGCGTCATTGATGGAACACCTAGATTTGGAAAAGATCATTATATTTTGGGTTTTTTTTTGAATTAAGAGAGTCTGTTTGTACCAAAACCAGGAGGAAACTTTCACTAGTTTATTATTATTCAGTTCTTTAGGCAAAGTAGGCAAGTCAAAATAAGAAAAAAGAATAGTGGTCATCTGCAAAGAGAGTAAACAGAACAGTGGTGTAGATCGTTGACATGTATACGAAAAAGGAGAAGACTAAGAATAGAACTCAGGAACTCGGAAGTGAGGAAGAATGCTTTCGTCGTCTTTGTTACAATGAGTATACCCGAATATTGACAAGGTCTGGTCCATCGGATGAAGCACCCAGGTTCAAGGATGCTTACACAAAGTTCTGCGAAGAGGTCATCCAGAAGAGGATTATCGGAATTACTAAAAGTCTGTTTTAACATCACTGCGGCGCAAGTTCATCAAGTGTGTACATGTATATAAGAGGTTGACAAAGTCGACTGTACTAATTACTGGTCCCACAATCTGAAGAAACGCTTGAAAAAACATTCCCCATACACACTCATATGTTTCCAGTAGTTTATTTATGTTTGTGTGTAATTAATTATTTTGTGTAATGCATGTATGCATGGTAAATTTCGTCCATGGTAGGACAATTAAAGTTGCGATGAATTAAATTGAATTGAATAAATCAGAGGTCATACATGTACATGTAGATGCTAAAAAATACAAGCAACTTGATGTACAGCCACTCATTTGCTGCAAAAGAACTGGTGGAGACAGTAGTTGACTCAGACACATCATGTACTAATACTGAAACAGAAAGCAGTAATAAAGCAGCTGTAGAAGCAGAAAGAGTTCCACAAGACACTACAAATCTTCACACACTCTTCACTGCATCAGCTGCACTACGTAATGTAATGAAGAATTAACCTGTCACTTCACTACCACGACCATCAACTTCAGAAGATTGCTGAACAGTACATTATGTTCCAGATCAGCTGTACAACTTTTTTTTTTTCAAGAGCCTCAATCGAAGTCAACCTGAATTTTCAGGAACACCAAAAGTTGCTTTCTATAAGTTAAGACCTGATGTATTTTTTTTCAAGCCGAAGCAAGTCAGGCCACACCTAAGCATACTGCATTGTCTATGGAGACACCTTACCGGTTCTCACTACAACTCACTATAACGAACCACTATAAACTAAAGGAGTAGTCCGTCCAGGTAGTAGTTAAAAAGCAGGACAGGTCTTTTTGAGCTAGAAGTCTCACAAACAACCGGATAAATCCTACCCCACGATAGTAGATTTTATAAAGCAAGACACTTCTTTATGAACACAAATCTGGCTGGCAAGTAGATACACACATGGTGTAACCGCAAACCCAATTAAATTTTAATAATTACCTTACACAACAAATGGGCTAGAACGTCAGTTTTGATCGGCTTCCGGCAAAGAAAAACACCCCATCTAAATCAATAGCACACCAAGAACCTGCAATCTTCGAAGTAGACAGTGAAGATGGAACATTGGTACATGTATACACGGTTTCGTTTAAGGAGGCATTCCCATTATGTACATGTACGTGTATCGACTTCAAGAAATACAAGAGCTTACCATGCAAACACATTCTGGCAATCACAACGCATGTCGCAGGTTACAGTTGGCACGAACTGTCGCATGATTATACCAGGTATGCGCCGTTTGTATTGGATGAGAACTGCACTGGAGAGGAGCGTACTTCTGACATCGATCAAGATCAGAATGAAGATCAGAATGTGAAAGCAATTCTGAAATGAAGCCACAGATCACTAGGGATGGCAAGCCAGAGGACAAGGAATAGTCCTATGGTCGATCACCATCAGTGAATACACCAATTAGTTGACTTTCTCAAAAGAAATCCAACAACTTTGGCATATGATAACACAGCATTTCTTCATCAGCAACTTAAATACAAGTCCACAGAACAGCCCGAGTCTCAGGCACCTGTTTGTTCAAAGTAGCCAAGGGGCGTGATTCTTGGTTCACTCTCTTCATATTCTGGAGCAAGTAATGTCATGCTGGCAAAAGAAGGCACACCCATGCTGGAGAAGGAAGATGCTACAACTATGTAGTAGAACTTACCCAAGAAGAAGATCAAGAAACCATGGAGATTGAAGGAGAGCTGGAGAGAGATGAACAAGTTGACAGCGCCTCATTTGACAGGAGCTTTAGAAAAGTTTGCAAATACACTCAAAAGAAAGCAGAAAACAACCCATAAATCTTCAATTGTCCAATCTTCAATTGTCGTCATTGCTACAATGAGTATACCCGAATATTGACAAGGTCTGGTCCATTGGATGAAGCACCCAGGTTCAATGATGCTTACACAAAGTTCTGCGAAGAGGTCATCCAGAAGAGGATTATTGAAAATACTAAATGTCTGTTTTAACATCACTGCGGCGCAAGTTCATCAAGTGTGTACATGTATACAAGAGGTTGACAAAGTCGAGTGTACTAATTACTGGTCCCACAATCTGAAGAAACGCCTGAAAAAACATTCCCCATACACACTCATATATTTCCAGTAGTTTATTTTTGTTTGTGTGTAATTAATTATTTTGTGTAATGCATGTATGCATGGTAAATTTCGTCCATGGTAGGACAATTAAAGTTGTGATGAATTAAATTGAATTGAATAAATCAGAGGTCATACATGTAGAATGCTAAAAATACAAGCGACTCTCTTGCTGCAAAAGAACTGGTGGAAAAAGAACTGGTAATAAAGCAGCTGTAGAAGCAGAGAGAGTTCCACAAGACACTACTGTGGTGACTACATGTACCTGTATATAATAATATTGATATCACGTGTTTTCAATCCACCAATCATCGCCCGTTTTGTGTTCCTGTTGGTGCACGGCTTGTGCATCGTTTAACGTTGATATTTCGCTGGTTGCTTTCGGGCACATGTAAATTCGTCCTTCAGTTAGTTTGCCCCGTTTCCAGACACGTTTGCTTTTAAGTCCTCGCAGTTTTGACAACCAGTTTTATACCTTACAGAGGAGTCATTGGAGTTTTTATTGTTAACTGTTTTGAGTATTGTTCATCATCAGTTGTCTGTCCCCGTGTGAACACTATATATATCGCATCGCAACTATATAACTTCGATACTCTGACCGCGACCGCCGACCAAGGATTGTCCTTCGGAGTTTCACTTCACAGAATCAGATCACGAACAGAGCACCGATCCATAAACCCAGATTGCCGTATTGTGGTGAGTTATTATTGAACTTCTCAAGCACATATTGAAATCGTCAAGCCCAAACCCGATTACCTAAACTACAAATCTTCACACACTCTTCACTGCATCAGCTGCACTACGTAATGTAATGAAGAATTCACCTGTCACTTCACTACCACGACCATCAACTTCAGAAGATTGCTGAACAGTACATTATGTTCCAGATCAGCTGTACAACTTTTGTTGTTTTCAAGAGCCACAATCAAAGTCAACCTGAATTCTCAGGAACACCAAAAGTTGCTTTCTATAAGTTAAGACCTGATGTATTTTTTTTCAAGCCGAGGCAAGTCGGCCACACCTAAGCATACTGCATTGTCTATGGTTGTGAGACACCTGACCGGTTCAGCCCAAGTTATTGGTCTGTATTAAATGGATTGGGACACAGCACGTCATCAATGTCTGTGCTTGAGCATGATACCGCTAATAAAAGCAAATAGTTTGGGAGACAATCCTGTCCCAGAAGATGTTCAGATAGGCTCATTAACCACCCTGGATTGGACTATATTGATTTCGGGGAAGAGACTTTATCAGGAAAGGGAACTACACACTGTACATTCAAAACCATCATTTAGCCAGGCCTAAATTCCTCCATCTCATCATCGTTTTTCTTCAAGGGATATCACGCACTTCAGTAACAAAAAACAAAGGATCACACATTAGCGAACACCATCCCCTGATGTTGCCTCGTGAAAAAGGGAAATTTGTGGGAAACGTGAAGGTCCAAAGCCAATTGAAAAAGACATCAAAGTAACTGAAAGTCAATTTTTAAAAGATCAGAAGGATGTAGATCGACTCGATGACTTAGGCCAACTCCATGCTGCGCATCAATAATTACCATTTCGCAGAAAGTCATAAGAACTGGGTTGTTGAATCTTCCTTTGTTGATGTTACTATTAATTAAACTCCGTTTGTTGTGTCTCTTTAGAATACTAATTACATGTATAGGATTTGATGCATTGCATTGTGAGGTATCAGTATTATGGTTTGCGGTAACACCATGAATGTTGATTGTGTTCTCCTGATGATGACTAGAGCCAGCTAGTTGAGACCTTTATACGAACATGGTGTTACCGCAAACCCAATAAAATTTTAATAATTACCTTACACGTTAATTGCTTTAAAGTTTGACTGTGTTAGCCATTACAAAGCCTCACGTAAAGTTGTGACGAAATAATCTAAAACAGCGTTTAATTGCAATAAATAACATTGAAATGCATTGTTAATAAAAAAAGAAAAAAGAAAGATGGGTGACCTGCTACAGGAACGACCGGGAAAATGCACGCATAAACACAGCAAATTGGCTAGAACGTCAGTCTGGATCGGCTTCCGCCAAAGAAAAACACCCAATCTAAATCAATAGCACACCAAGAACCTGCAATCTTCGAAGTAGACAGTGAAGATGGAACATTGGACCATGTATACGGTTTCGTTTAAGGAGGCATTCCCATCATGTACATGTACATGTACGTGTATCGACTTCAAGATATACAAGAGCTTACCATGCAAACACATTCTGGCAATCACAACGCATGTCGCAGGTTACAGTTGGCGCGAACTGTCGCATGATTATGTACCAGGTATGCGCTGTTTGTATTGGATGAGAACTGCACTGGAGAGGAGCGTACTTCTGTTATCAATACATGTAGCACTGCTTGACTTCCGCATCACTGACTACAAGCAAATGCCAAGCATACAGCAAGAACTGCTCAAAAGGTGGCAAGAACAACATTTTTTCTTCAGTTTGCATGTCGCAAACCACTAAAAATGCAACGTCAAGGTCACCACCACAGATCACCAGATGACTTAGACCCTGATTTCTTTGTAAACGCAGTTAAGTTGTTAACCAAAAGCGCTGATGATTGGACAGGCTTGTGATAGATACCCTTTCAAAGACGCTACCAGCAATGATGGTACATCGTAAGACTGCAACGTTGAAGGATTAGAGAGAGGAGATCCAAAGGCTATAAGACTGTCCCGACTGGTGAAGGAGTGGCGCTTTTACAACTACATGTATCCTCTATCATCCAGGAAACTTCAATGGACTTTGAAGTCATCCAGAAGCAAGTACACGATGACGATCGAAGTTCTTGAGGCTAAAGGTCAGGCCCGGCCGAAACATCTCCAAAATGCAACAAGGCACTGTGCTTGAAGAACTCAGGCAAAAACTACCAGATTTCAAGACCAACATGAAAGAAGGGGTTTCAAAATAATGTCATTATTTTTAAAAGTCTTATTATTATTAAGTCTTATTATTACAAGTCTAATTATTATTAAATGTGACAATTAATTTTTTATTGAAATTATTTTACTTTTTGTAATGATTATGAACTGATGTTTTGTGTAAAAAACAAGAAAGAAAAAAGCTTTTTCAAATAATTTCAGGTCCACGATAAGTTCATCTTGGCGTTGATTGACAACATTAAGGAACGCTTCCCTGATGTCAGCTAGCTCAGTGCCAAGATGGTTTTTGATCCATCGAGTGTTCCTGATTTGGAAGAATGTGATGACTATGGTGATGAAGCAGTAGAGGTAAAAAAAGATCTTACTCATCAGAGTATCTCTGTGCTGTCAAACAAGAACTGTTAGCACACTATAAGCTGAACCAATTCGACAGTGAGAGAGAGTGGTACTCGTACCGTGCTTTGATAGCCACCAATTTAAGTACCAGGTTGTAGGGGATTGAACAGGGTTGAAGGAGCTGCTAAAGCCTGGCTCAGATGCCCAGCTGCTTTACCCTATCCTTACTAAAGCTACAGCAGCTGCTGTGATCATCCATGTGTCAACTGCTGGTAGATTACAAATACTTCGTGTCACAGAGTGACAATATGTAGAAGACAAATGTCTGACATAAAGAATACAAACCAAATTGCGAAAACCGACTTTCCAACAAGGTGCTGAATGACCTCATGATGGTTGCGACAGATATCCAGCTGGAAGAAGTTGCAAGGCACTGGAAAGGACTTAGAAACAGACAGCCTGCACTAAATATTTAAAAATTGTGAAAGTGATTTGTTCAACCAATATTGCTTTTGACATTGTATACATTGTCATCGTTGCTGTCAATCATGAACTGATAGCCACTACAAGCTAAACCAATTTGACGGTGAGAGAGAATGGTACTCATAACGTGCTTTGATGGCCACCAATTTAAAGCACCAGGTTGTAGGGGTTGGAACAGGGTTGAAGGAGCTGCTAAAGCCTGGCTATACCCAGCTTTACCCAATCCTTACTAAAGTTGGGGCAGCTGCCTTGATCATTGGTAGATTACCAATAATTCATTGTCACATAGTGAAAGTATGTAGGAGACAAATGTCTGATATAAAGAATAACAACCAAATTGCGAAACCAACTTTCCAATAAGGTGCTGAATGACCTCATGACGGTTCAACAGAAGGGCCTAACCAACTCTCAGATAACCAGCTGGAAGAAGTTGCAAGGCACTGAAAAGGACTTAGAAACAGACAGCTTGCACTAAATGTCTAATATTGTATCTGTTTAACCAATATTGCTTTTGACACTGTATACACTGTCATCAGTATATTAAAAAACAAAAGCACATAGGGGAATCATATGAACAAGAAGAGTATTTGCAATTGTGCTTCTGTTTTTTCATTGGCAAAGCCATCCTGATTTTTTGGAGTTCACTGCGAGAGCATACATTACATACATGTAGGCTTTTGATGCAACAGGTCTATGCTCCTACCTTCGACTTGATGGCTTTATTTAAGCTTCTTTTAGCTACATGAAATGGGTGAAAACTTTACAGCAAGTTATACTACACCATTCTGGTACAAAAAATTACTCAATAGCCCAACCCCTCATAATAAATCTATCTATAAGCGGTATAAAAATACTCTAACAAAGCTGATAAGAACAGCTAAACAACAGTATTTGTGTAAAAAGTTTAATCAAGAGAAGGGCAATGTTAAAGGAACGTGGAAACTTATTAATTCGTTACTCAGTAAATCTAAGATTAAACAAAATACATCATACTTTGTTAATAATGATGTGAGAGTTAGTAACGATGAAGATTATAGCAAATGTTTTTAACAATTATTTTGTGAATATCGGTAATAGTATAGCTGAGGAACTTCCACCATCTGGACAGTCTGTTGAGTCCTTTCTTGGAGATAAATGCCCTCATTCATTATACCTGACTCCAATCACTGAAGCAGAAATTACTATTGTTATATCTAAACTCTCCTCTGGTAAAGCCCCAGGTAGTGATGGTATAGGTTCATTTGTAATAAAGGAAGCAAAGAATGCTTTAGCCAAGCCATTGATGCTGCTCTTTAACAAGTCATTCAGCACTGGAGTCTTTCCAGACAGTTTAAAAATAGCTAAAGTAGTTCCTGTATATAAAAAAGGTTGTAAACATGACATTGGTAACTATAGACCTATATCGCTACTCTCTGTGTTCTCTAAAATATTTGAGAAATTGGTATACAAGCGACTAATTTGTTTTATTGACAAGCATGGCCTTTTATCAGAATCCCAATACGGTTTCAGAGCACAACGTTCCACAGAGTTAGCTATTACAAGTATGTTAGAGAAAATTATTAACGCCATTGATAATAAACAATTTTCTATTGGTGTTTTCTTGGACCTATCCAAGGCTTTCGACACTGTTAACCATGACATTCTTTTTAGTAAATTAGAGAATATTGGTGTTCGTGGGTTGGCCCTGGAATGGTTTAAGAGCTACTTAACACACAGAAAGCAATTTGTTTCGTATAATTCCAGACAATCACCCAATCAATATATTTCTTGTGGAGTTCCTCAAGGTTCCGTATTAGGTCCTCTATTGTTCATTATCTATATAAATGATATTTGTAATTTGTATTTGTAATTCGTATTTGTAATCTCCTTCTGTATGTTTGCAGATGATACAAGCCTTTTATATAAACACCACAATGTCGACGTAGCTATACAAAACCTTAACGTAGAGCTTGTTAAAATAAGTAACTGGCTTCTAGCAAATAAACTGTCAATTATATTCTGAAAACAAACTATATCATTTTCTGTGCTAGGCAAAGAAAATATGTGCGCCATGTACCCCTCTGTTTAAATGGCAGTGCTCTCAACCAAACAAAGAGTTGTAAATTCTTAGGTATTAATATTGATGAGAACTTGTCCTGGAAAAAACACATAGATGTTTTAACCACCAAAATCTCAAAAAATTTTGGTATTATGAATAGATTGAAATATTTTCTACCGCAAAAGATTTTGTTAACTTTATACAATACATTCATTCTTTCATATTTAAATTACGCAATATTATCCTGGGGTCACGGAAAGGCACTATGTAACAAACTTTTACTACTGCAAAAGAAAGCCGTTAGAATTATTACAAAAGCCAATTATCTTTCTCATTCAGCTCCTATATTTGCCGAACTTAAAGTGCTCAAATTTAATGACCTGTATTGTCTGAACTTGGGTAAATTCATGTTCAAGAACAAATACCGCCTGTTACCTAATAGCTTCAATGAAATGTTTACTTTAGCTTCATCAATACATTCCTATGGTACTCGTAAAGCATTGAAGGGGGATCTGTATGTCAATCACAATAGAACTTCAATTCATAAAAATAGCGTTGTGCAACGAGGAGTAGAATATTGGAATAGTCTTCCCATACATTTTAAGCAACCTTCTACAATCAGTACATTTTCAAGAAAACTTAAACACTACTTGCTAGATACTTATCTGTAATGCCATCAAACTCTAATGGTGTTCTTTTTAATCGTTTGCTTTGTTTGGTCTTAGCTGTCAGCTTGTGTATACCTGTGTGTCTGTGTCTCTCAAATAGGGAATACTTTGGTACACTAGTAGCAATCGGCGTCTTACTTCACGAAAGCATATTCCTTATAACCCTATAATTATGACTTTAATAGTAAGAGTCCATTTAATGATGACTCGCCTTTGTGTTGTTTGTAGGCCTACACCTACAATGTATCGTCTGACCATGTTGTCCCTTGTCTTTGTCTTTGTTTGTGTTCCTTAGTATCATGTTTGTCTGTCAATAGGTTAGGGCACACAAGCATTTTGCTTAACCTTACACCTAAATGTTGTCTTTAAATTACTACTTGTTTACTTCTTTTTTTTTTGAAGTATTGTGTACCTAATCATACCTCATACTATATTGCTTGTTTTATTTTGACATAAATGTACGCTATTGTATTATTGTTTTGTATGACAGCATTGAAATATATATAAAAAAAGTAGTTAATATTATGTGAGAAGCCAATGTGCGAAATAAGACCAAACGGTACCATGCCAGCTATCGTGTGTAAGGTTTACTCTAGGGTTCACTGGAGTGAACTTCAGTATAAAATTGTGCCATAGCGTGATACTGTCAAGACTAATGACTTTGGAATTAATCGCTTCGTTCATTTAATTCCAGGTAAAAAGCCATCATAAACTAATTTCGGTCAATCCTATACAAATGCAATCACCATGAAAATTGCCAGTACCAGTTAACGAGTGGCACCTATTGATCCTTAATGACTCACCACTTCCGGACCTGAATTAATTTGTTATCTTATTGCATCAGGGCAGTTCCACGGAAATGTAAACCTCACTGCCAAAATTTCAAAATGGCATTTATGTGACAAATGATACACCATTTTAAAGCTTATTATGTGAAGTTTATTAAAATCAAATTTATAACTAAAAATAATCACCAGGTCGACTGATATTTTCGACTGCAAAAATACTTTAAAAATAGTGATTTTGAGTTAAAAATCCATGTCTCAGAAAATTGTCTTAGTTTGTATCCTGAACAAATATTTTTTTTTTTTTTTTTTTACTGTTTGAAGTGTGCATTGATGACAACCAAATTATGGGGTGGGATTTTATTTTTCTGATATTTTTAATTTTTTATTCATTATATTAGGAAACTTCTTTTTCCAATGTACGTCCGACACCTAAAAGGTGGATTTTTTAATCTCCTGAATTCAACCTTGGGCAGAAAATTGTCAAAGTTACTGTACAAAGCACAATTGATACCCTCTATCTATACCTGTAATTGTTTCTTTAAAAAAAATTCTTAACTGTACAAAATCATGGTGTCGGACGTACATTTTATTCGCACGTCCGACACCAGTACGTCCGACACCTCGAAAACATGTACAAAAGTATTGCTAATCACTCCCAACACTCAAATAGAAGAGACAACCACACCTGTAATTTGCATAAGCCCAACCCTACTTGAAGGTCAACCAAACAGTCTTCTGCTTTGTTTCAATTATTTGCATTTAATTAAATATTCATTAGTAACATTGACACACAAACATGTCCTAATATGGTCATATATTGTGAAGTTCAGATTGCATATGGTGTGATGCCTACAACATGTACTGCATTAATTGAAGCCAGTACACTGTTATTATACATTGTTATTACACTGTTATTATAGCTGACATTATACATGTACAAGGTAGAGCTTGATTAGTTGGTGCTGCATGTAACTTTCTGAAGATCATCAAAGACATAGCCAAGGTAGGTGTTTTCTTATTCTTAAAATAACAAAAATATTTTGACTATTTTGTTGAATTTTGTGTAATGTATTGTAATCTGAAATGCTAAAAAGTTTAAATGCAAAATGCACTTAGACCAATGTTCATTAAATTAGTATACAAATTGGCCTGAAGAGTATACATGTTTGTAGGATTCAGTAAGTACATAGTGCATGTACATGTAGGTAGTCTATTTATCTTTTTATTTTAATTCTTTTTTACTGCAGCAAAATGCCACTAACAAACAAAGAGAAGATGGCAAGAAAAAGAGCGCATTTACAGGAAAACCTGCAAGCATACCCGGACCACCTTGAGAAGGACAGGAAACGGAAGAAAGCAGAGAGAGCTTTTGCTAAGAGCCAAATGAGTGAACCAGAATTGGTTCTGCACAGAGCTTCTGAGAATGCACGAATTCAAGCATTTCGCTACTCAAAACGAGCAGGTGGCAATGGTGCCATCAATGCTGAGGTCGACGCAACCAAACCCTCAACCTCAAAACAGTTACCCTATCGATCGCCTCAGTCACTGGGGAAGGCAGTCAAAAGGGCAAGGGCCTCCTTACCTTCTTCTCCTAGGAAACGCAAGGTAGTTGCAACAGCAATTGCCAAAGAAGTTGTAGTTAATGTCATAATGAACAAACCACATGTGGCCAAAAACTATGGGCTTGATGAGGACACAAAGAAAAAAGTGATTGAATTCTACTTGAAAGATGACATATCTTGGCAGGCCCCTGGAAGAAAGGATCGCGTTATCATACGGAGCACAGATAAACATGGCAACAAAATGAAAACTACATTGCAGGCTAGATACATGCTGATGGCTCTGTCTGAAGCTCATAAACTACTCTGCCGAGAAAATGACATTTCTGTTGGCCTGAGCAAGTTTTGCGACCTGAGACCCAAACATGTTAAGCTGTTTGACAGCATCCCTCACAATGTATGTGTCTGTACCTATCATGAGAATGTGAGGCTCCTATTGATTTCACTTAAGGGTGATACATGTACTGGGCTTCCTGAAAGCACATCAGTCTTCACTGACACTATTGTATGTGACACCAACAGTAAAGAGTGTATGACGCAAGACTGTCCTGAGTGCAAGGGCAAAATACATGATTTTGCCCCTGAACTCACTGATGAGTCAATTGTTAAATATAGTCAATGGCAAAAAAATGATGGAAACACAGAAAAAGTTGAAATAACATCAACAGTACACATGGCATTTGAAGAGCTATTGAATCAGTTGAAAGTATTTCTTGTCCATGTGTATGTAAAGCGTAAGCAATCTGCGTACAGAGAAATGTTGCTTAAAAATGTTGATGGAGAGGAAATTGTTTTACAAGTTGATTTTTCCGAAAATGCTAGTCTAGCCCACCAGAACGAGACACAGAGTGCCCACTGGAATCATGGACAGGCCACACTATTTACAGCCCATGCATGGATTAAATCAAACCCTGATACTACATGTACTAGGGAAAGTTATGTACTAGTGTCAGATGAGCTCCTACATGGGAAATTGAGTGTCCATGCTTTTATGACTCACATCTTTTCTGATTTGAAGCAGAAGTACCAATCTATCCAAAAGATAAGTGTCTTCTCAGATGGTGCTAGTTCCCAGTTCAAACAAAGATTTCTTTTTTCCAACTTGCATATGTGGGAAGAGCAATTTGATGTAGAGCTCAGATGGCACTTCTTTGCAACTTCCCATGGGAAGGGTGTTGTAGATGGTTTGGGGGGAACTGTCCAACGCTCTGTTTGGCGGTATGTGCGAAGTGGTAAGGCTGAGGCTGTGACCCCAATGTCATTCTTCCAAGTGGCTGCAGAAAGAAACCCAAATGTTTGCATCCACTTCATACCAAAAACAGGAATTGAACAGAGTAAAACTATGCTAGAAACCCACTGGGAAAAAACTGTTTCAGTACCAAACACTCAAAAAATACATAGTGTGAAAACCAAGGGAAAGCACTTTCTTGTAGTAAGTGATACATCAGAATCAACTAAGTATTCAGAGGTGAGAATTCTCGAGGAGGAAGAAGCTGACTTAAATGACTCTCTCACAAGTCAAGCAGAACTTCTCCAAGAAACTGCGGGGACAGAAATGACTCTGCATATCGGTGACTGGGTGGCAGTGAGATATGATGGGGACATATTTCCAGGAGAAGTCACAGATTTTGGTCATACACTTATTGCAGACATTAAAGTGAATGTCATGCACAAATCAGGAAGTCACTGTAAATGGCCACAAGATGAAGATCACATATTCTATGCCAGAAAAGATGTTCTTGAGAAGCTTAAGCCTCCAATTGTGGCTGGAAATAGAGGGCAATTCACTTTTGACTTACCATGATACATTTGCAAACATTGGGAAACTTTACGGCCTCACACATGTACATTCCATGTTACACCACTATGTTCCCATCATATCTCAAGGCTTTCAAAGGTTCATGTTGCGCTAATTTGAATACATATTATTGTTATGCTACATGATGCAGTTTGTGTTTATGATAATTTGTCTAACTTGTTAAGTATGGCATGGAATGCTGTTAATCTAAATGCTAGGCCCCCAATCACCTAAAAAGTAACCTTTTAAACTGTTTTGTTAACTACTTGTTAATTGTAAATTCGGACAGGTACGTCCGACACTGAGAAATGTACGTCCGACACCGATACAATAAAGGCTGTTTCTTAAGATTTAAAGTTACAAAACAAGTGTCTTATCTTGATGTTTGTTGACAGAGGTCTAATGAATCCACAAATTAAAAAAAAAATCATCAAAGTTCAAACACATCACAGAGTTTGAAGTCCAAATATTGTTTTACAGAAAAAGGCGTTTCTCTGAGTACGTCCGACACCATGGTGTTTTGGGCAAGTGTCTTATATATATCCAAAGATATGGATGATTTTTTTTTTTATTAAATAACTTAACTGACCACCTTATACCTCTATCCAGAATAAAAATTGCTTTTGATACTACCACTGTAATAATACACTCTGTTAAAGTGTCTGAAATGTACGTCCGACCCCGTGGAACTGCCCATCATTCAACAAAAATACGATAACTCTACATTATAATATCAAGCTTATGGGCGATTCCATGAAAAATAGGACATGAGGGTAAATTTTTAAAAATAATTTTTACAGTAAGTGTTTTATATCATATTAAAGAAAATTACTTGAACTTTCTAAAAATACAAAGTTGGGTCAAATTTTTCCGCTCTGCGGGAAATTATTCAGTCTGCCACCGAGGGCGCTGTTGTTAACATTTTTCTTGCGTTTAAGTTATGGCATCATTCTTGCTCAGTTTGTACAAGTTGGAATGTGCCCCACAAATTTATGTGATTGGGACACAATAAGCATGGAATACTTATGTAACAATTTTAAAAAAAATTGAGTTGGGCTTTATGTTTTCTCTGCAGGGATCTGTCCTAGAAAAAGTAACGTCCGTCACGTAATGTCCGTCACAAAAAAAATACTTTTTTAAATTGTTTATATATTCAAAAATATTTTTTCCCCTGTCATTAGATATTAAATGCTAGTTTGTCATGGTCTTTCATACGTGCAAATATTGCAACTTTTTAAGTAAAACAATTTTATTTTTCTTATAGGTAAAATGTGACGGACGTTACGTGACGGACGTTACACTAGACCAGTTTTGTGTAAATTACAGTATACTTGCATTTTTTAATAGTTTTTACAATTTACACATAAAATTATTGCAAACAAGCTAACCATAAAATATTGTTTATAGTGTGGACTGTAAACATTATACTGGTCAGACCCATGGTACATGTATTTTAATCAAACTTTTCCAAGTTTATTACAAGGAGCAACAGAGGGCAGCAGACTGAGAATGTAAAGTAGGTCACAGCATGCCCTCTAGCTTGGCCACATGATTACCATGTGCTGAAGACCAATAAAAAAAAGTCAACTTTTTGTTGTCTTTAACAATTTGTGTACTTCTTGTCAGGTAAGCAATTACTCTTTACAGTAGAAACTTTGTTAATTTTATATAAATTATCTGTTTCAGAACTATTTGATTAGGAAAAAACACCTCATACAAACTTTGTATTGTAGTCATGGTAGTGTGCAGTATAGGCGTAGGCCTACATATCGGGTTAGGCCTACTGCAGTGGTGGTTGGCTAGACCTACATAAAATGTAGATTAACACTGGGTTGACAGTAAAACATCATTGAATACATTATTCACCTGTGGTAGTTGGATATATTTTTTTTCTTCCCCCACCCCAGTTATTTTTAAGTTATAAATAATAAAGGACGTGACAATTTGAAGGGATGGGGGTCAGGCTATAAGTTAACAATACATGTACATGAATGTTTGTACACAATTGTGCATACATGTACATGTGTACTACTAGCTACTAGTCACTAGAATAAATATTTACATGTATGTAGAATTGAACAACTTGCAGAAAGGTTAAAATGTACATGAATTCTCATGCTGATCTTTTGTAGCAATGCTGAATCTGTATGATTGGTTCATATGTTCTCTTTTTAGAATGGGGCCCTGCAAAGCTCAACATGCCTAAAAATGACAAGATCCGGCAACAAGAATGCCGAGCAAGAAAACAGCAGAGAAATGCTACTGAATTTAGAGAGATTGAAGCGAGGAGGAAACGCATACAGCGAGCAAAGGAGAGACAACTAACAAGGTCACAACTTGCACAAAAGAGAGAAAGTACAAAGCTGCGTGTCAGACAATTTCGACAAAGAAAAAAACTGCAAGCACTTGAAACAGAACCGAAAATCCCAAATGTGCAGCCTATTAACCCACTGAGCGTGTATGGATCTAAACAGGCTCTAGGCAAGGCAGTCATCAGAGCAAAGAGGTCCCTTCCTATCAGCCCAAGAAAACGTAAAATTGTTGTTCAGAAATTGGCTAAGAATACTGGTATTTCAGTTAGTGCAGAGCTAAACAAAGAGCATCATGGGAATGCTCTCTCTGAAGAATCAAAGCAAACAATCATAGATTTCTACAACAGAGATGATGTTTCACGGATGGCACCTGGCAAAAAAGACTATGTTACAATCAGAACACCGGAGGGTAAAGATCATGTCCAGAAAAGATATCTCATTATGTCACTCAAAGAAACCCATGCTTTTTTTGAGGATGAAAATAAGGATGTACATGTAAAAAAATCAAAGTTCGCTGAATTACGTCCTAAACATGTTCTGTTAATGGGTAAAACTCCTCACTCTGTATGCAACTGCAAAACACATGAAAACATGATTAACTATCTAAACACCATACACAAGTATGAAGAGACCATTGCCACATATAATTCAGATTTTCTTACATCTGTTGTGTGCGATGTGAATGATACAAAATGCACATTGAATGAATGTGAGGCTTGTAAGGATGGGAAAATGTTTGCTAAGAATTTTCCTCTCAGTGATAAAGGTGTGACTGATCTTCCTGTTGAGTGGTGGAAGTGGGATACTGCTGACAAAAGAGTAGTTAAATTAGTGGAGCAAGGCAAGGTGTCAGATTTGTATAATTCCATTGTACAAGAGCTTGGTTCTTTCGTCCAGCATTGCTTTATAAAAAAGCAACAGGCCATTTCTTTTGAAACCGACAAAATTCATCTTGATAGCAAAAATGCTGTAATTCAGATGGATTTCTCATAAAACTATACTTGCCAGTGGCAAAATGAAGTGCAAAGTGCACACTGGCATCAGACACAGGTGACTGTTTTCACTGTCGCCATTTGGACAAAGCCAAACAAGCCCCCTCAATCCCACATCTATGTGTCTGATAATCTGGATCATGACAAACAAAGCATAGCAGTTTTTGTTGATATGCTACTAAGTGATCTCAAGTCAAAGTCACCTGAAATTGATGAAGTTTCTTTTTGGACTGATGGACCCTCTAGTCAGTTCAAGAATAGATATATTGTGTCTCTCATTAATTTTCTGAAGCTCAGACATACCTTGACAAAGATGCACTGGAATTATTTTGCCACATCACACGGTAAAGGTCCAGTAGATGGAATTGGGGGGTCTGCGAAACGTTGTGTCTGGATGGCTGTTCTAACACAGAATGCAGTAGTTAAAAATGCTGCAACATTCGCAGCGACTGCGAAAAATGTCTGTCCAAACATAATAACTTACTTTGTCCCTTCTGATTTGATCAAAGCACATGGGGACAAAATGGCAATTGGTCAACTTTGGGAAAAAGCCCTCCCAATTCATGGGATCAAAGAGACTCACTATGTACTTGTTGAGTCTAATGTCACGCAGATAATCACAAAGAGATTCTCTCGAGCAAAGAAGTATACCATCGCTAATGCCTTGGCTGCATGTAGCAATGGCCATAATACTTCTACACACAATGAGTCTCGCCAAACTCCAGTTGCAGCTTCCATCCTAACATCCACCTCTACAGCTAGCACAGGGCCATCCACTACTGAAACACCTAAACTACATGTAGGGGAATATATTGCTGCCATTTATGATAAGTCTTGGTTTTTAGCCCAGGTTGTTGATGACAAAGAAGATGTACTTATTGTCAAGTGGTTAGAGCAAGTAGGGAATGGGAAATTCCGATGGCCAGTGAGAGAAGAAATCACTCTTCTGAATAAAAACCTTGTTCTCATGAAAGTGCAAGAGCCGGATTGGCGCCTGCGATATGGTGAAATCCCAAGTAATACGGTTCAAGAGATAATGGAAGTGTTTCAGAGAAGGGAAGAATAAAATGAAACTAATATACACAGTAGGCTGACAGGCAGTAAGTAATACACAAATTAAAAAACAAAAAAAAACAAAAAAACAATAGGTGTTTAGGGCTAATGCCAGAACACCTAACTATTGGCATCCCATGAATCAAATACTAATGTTGATGTGTGTCTTTTGTGCATGATTCTTTAACTACCCTGACATGGATTTGATATGTAGTGTGTGTGGTACTTGAAAGTTCAGGTACCAGTGGTTATACTGTACAGGCCTAAATATTTGGGTCACTCTGTTACATGTACATGTATGTGAAACATTTTAAAATTTATAGACTGGATGTTGTACAGTTCTTTCTGCTCTTTGCTTTATTACATACTTTCAAAAGACTGTTTTCCTTCAGTGAATGCAATGTTGTTCGGCTGTGCTAGTATTTTGTTAAATAAGGCCAAATAAGATTCATACATTTGTACATGTACAAAATGTAAGATTCCCACCTTGGTTATCTCCAATTTGATTGTAGATGAGTTATACCATTGTTAATACCAAGGCATTTCTGAAAACTTTAACCTAATATTCCATGGGCAATGCAATTTACATTGATATTTCACAGACTGTAACGTCCGTCACAGAAATTGTAACGTCCGTCACAAGCTTCAATGGCCGATTTCTTCTGATACCATGTGATGTTGAAAACTTAATATTTTGTAATGGCTACCTCAGACCCTCACACACTGATGCAATAGGATTTTTCAAAAATATGTACAAGTCACAGGGATTTTGAACTAAATGTCAAGAGTCAGAAGTGCTCGTCTTTCAAATGTAACGTCCGTCACAAAAAGTTTGTTGAACCCTAATAAAGTTTGAAAGAAAATCAAGATCTTGCGTACTATGTTTTATTACTACTGACTTGTTAAGCTATCATATTGTAACTACTATCTTTCCCAGCATACCTTGGTTAAAAATATACAAGACAAATTGTGGGCTATTTTTTGTGCAAAAGTAACGTCCGTCACAATGGAATCGCCCTTATGTATCTTTTGAACTGAATTTAAACCACGTTTCTTGTAATTTACTGCAAGAGTCTCGAAAACGTAACATCTTTTTGCCATTAGGATAAGTAACTGCTAGTTTTTATTTATTCGGCCCAATACCCTTAATGCTGAATATATCCAATCTGGTGATACTATGGGTTCAAATGTAACGTCCGTCACAAAAAGTTTGTTGAACCCTAATAAAGTTTGAAAGAAAATCAAGATCTTGCGTACTATGTTTTATTACTACTGACTTGTTAAGCTATCATATTGTAACTACTATCTTTCCCAGCATACCTTGGTTAAAAATATACAAGACAAATTGTGGGCTATTTTTTGTGCAAAAGTAACGTCCGTCACAATGGAATCGCCCTTATGTATCTTTTGAACTGAATTTAAACCACGTTTCTTGTAATTTACTGCAAGAGTCTCGAAAACGCAACATCTTTTTGCCATTAGGATAAGTAACTGCTAGTTTTTATTTATTCGGCCCAATACCCTTAATGCTGAATATATCAAACCTGGTAATACTATGGGTTCATACAAACGAGTTATTAGAGCTAGTGAATTGAATGGTTCTCGTATTGCAAAGATTGAAATTAAAATACGCCACCAATCTCCTCGTCGTGGCTAACACAAGGTTTTAGAATGAAATGTGCAATGACAGTCAAATGATAAGCAAACGCAAACAAGTATGTTGGCGCGCTATGTTCTTCATTTCGTTATCTATTCAGCTAAGACTTAAACAGGTACACATTACCGTGGTTAATGGACTGATCAAGGACAATCTTTATACCCACAAGTAACACAAACATGCGTTAATATTTAGGGCTATCACTAAACAATAAAATGACGTGCACCATATAAAGAGAGATTGAGGAAGAGTTCATCTGGAGTGTCGGCACTCACTACATTGTATGTTGCTGTGCCAGCACTGAAGAAAGCAACCACTTCAACAAGCAATTTCTATCTTTTTTGTTTGTACCAAAGATGATTGTAGTAACATTCCAACAGTTAGGAAAAGGAAAACCCAGCATACCCCAGTTAAAATCACAACATGCGGCATATTAAAGCTACAACGTAAAAGAACTGAAACTACTGAAAAGCATAGGACCTGACAACATCACTCAAATTGTCTTAAATGTGTGTGCAGATACATTGCTCATACTCCAACAGATCTACCAAAAGTCTTAAATTACGGTCACAAAGAACATTCTGATAATTGGCTTAATGCGAATGTTTCTCCTACATTAAATAAAGGAAATCGCTCCGATCAAGCCAACTACCGACCAGTTTCATTGACATCAATTCCGTGCAAACTACTTGAACACATAATCCATTCAAACATCATGATCCATCTCAAACAGCATGTCCTTAAGAATAGGCAGCATGTTTTTTTGCAAAGGTCGATCTTGTGAGGCTCAACTAGCCCTGGCTGTCGATGACCATACAAAAATCCTAGACAGCAGTAGTCAACCAGACGATATACTATGTACAATGTACTTAATCATGGACTTTAAAAAGGTGTTCGGCCTTGTTCCTCATCAGAGACTCTTACACAAAGTCATTCAAATTGTAATTGCTGGTCCACTTCATACAGATCTTGCATACCTGGGAAATTCCAAATACGGAGTGCTGGTTAACACAGTACGCCTAAAGAACAGTGAGAGAACATCACCAACTGTTGAGAAGTTGTCTCTATATTTGATCGAGCTGATTGTGACACAAGTACATGTACATGTACCGTGCAAAACCTTAACAATCATGGGAGTTCGGCCTGGTAAAACAGCCCTAGACCAAAATAAAAGGAAGGCATTGGCATGTGAGTTGTAAATGCAATTTCTTTCATGATGTTAAACACCAAGATGTTTGTTTGATACCAATTGCATTTAGTGGGGTCAAGGTGGGTGAAATCCCGACAGGGGTTCAATGGGGCATCGCTCTAGAACTGGTTAAAGAGTCAACCAGCCCCAACCAGTGTAGTCACAACACTTGGCAACACCAGATCAAATTCCAACGACATCTTTAAAAGTGTGTTCTTTTCTATTTCAGCACACATTTTCAAGATGTACCCCACCTCAGATGAGACCATGAAGAGCCAGATGGGAAAAAGTTGTCTACAAGCTAAACGAGAAAATCCGAGGAATAAAAATATGGGAAGTACAACATTGAATAGATATAGTCCCCTAATTGTTATCTTTTATACCCCCCCCCCCCCTTACAGAGAGTGTAACTGATTCAACATTGACTCCAGATGAAGTTACAAACCATATCCTCAATACAATCAAAAGTACTACAATGACTGATCATGGGCCAACTATGCCCCAGTTTAATAAGAAACCAAGATCCTCAAGGAAGAATTGCTGACGGTGGTTGTCAACAACTGGGACACTTTATTAGACAACATATAAATTTACCTGCAGTCAATTTGCAACGCACTATTGCAAAATGCACCCGTTAATCCACTTTGCAGAGGTGGGTAAAGTTATGTAGGCAAAACGAGGACATTATGCTGGTGGTTAAACAAAACACACACTTCAGCCAAGCGAATCAGGGGTAAGGCAGCTCATCAAGAACAAGCAGACAGTCTGATAAAAACGGCGTGGAAGATACATTTACGGCGTATTCAAAATCAGTTTGAGATGTCCAACCATCTAACTCAATACGTTGGAAATCGTGCCACTATCTTATTTAAAGGTGGGGTCGTTAGATTTTTCCATCTGGATCACATTAGAAAGTTTGTAACTGCACTACCTGATCCAAATAATCTTCTGAAGGCGGTAGCAGAGTACAGGAGACCAAGTTTACCAAGCTGAATCAAGGTCAATTGGTATCGTGCATAAATGTATAACCGAACCACTCTGGACAGCCGTTAAGAATGCTGACAATATCCTCTCCCTCAACAACACCTTGCATAAAGTTCAGCATGCACCTCATTTCACGCCTAAATGAGCGTAGTGAGTATTTGCGATAAGTTCTTTGGCAAACGGTAATATATGAAGTGAGCCCTCTGTTGGCAAAGGATTGAGGTAATGTCAAAGTGTTCTTTTTAACAACAGCCATCTGGTCTCTTGTTTAGACCTAACCCCACAACACAGGGTGTTTAAAAAAGGTGTACATGTACATTTAGAAAAACGCACTAGGGTTTCATACTAAAGTTCCAAGCCAAGTAATAGGAACATATAGGGAACCCAATGCCATCATTGATATAGGCAAGATAGGTGAATATTGGAAGGGAGAAGAACAGTTTGAATTCTACCTACATGTAGAAACACATAGAGCAAATCTTTGTCACTTAAGCAATTGCGGAAGACCTACAAATGTAGTGGTAAAGGCCTATTTTTGACGGTGATTGGACCAAAGTTGTATGGTCTGCTTTTAATGAATTTAGTCTCACCAGGAAAACCAAGTGATAGGCCTACATGTACATGTAAGTCATTTAAAGAGTTAAAAGTGCTAGCGAGAACCACTACACTCCCGAAACGCTAGTCATAGCCGAAAGAGTTAAGTTCCACACACAAGATCCGAAAAAGGTGAAACAGCAGCCACGTATCTGTTGGAATTAAAACGTCTTGAAAGTACTGCAAGTTTCAGGCTTTCCTTAATTAAGCAATAAGTCATTACACACTCTAGGGAACTTAACTGTCAGAGGTCTTCCTTGGTTATACACCCACCATTAATCCACAGAGTGGAAATTCAACCTCAAAAGGAAGTGATGATCAAGGCAAACGATATCGATTTGCCAAACTACATAATCAAAGCAGAAATCTGGAAGTGCCACTGTGACATTTCAATCAGACCTCCAAATGTCAATGACTTCTTTGAAATCAATCATTCCACGTGTTTTTTTGAATAAAAAAAAGAAAAAAAAAGAGGAAGGGGACAAGTTTACAGGATCAACTTGTAGGAATGCCGCTGATGAAAGACGCATAGTAATGCTGGCCCAACGATTTATCCATTGTGCCTCTCAAGCTCGCACAAAGATGCCCAAGAAGCATGCAAGCCTACATGTATGTATAGGAATGGTAATCTGTCATATCACGGGATCAAAACAACTAGTTACAATGCCGAGTCAAATGGGCCATTGTCTTTCATTTGACAGTGCTAGAGATAACAGGAGATAACAATGACATAAATGAGGAGACCATTGACGAAAAGAGAACAACCCATGCAACCACACTAGTCGTTTATCAGAGAGATGGTTTTGGTCCATGTACATCGGCATCATACAAATGTCGACCATTTCATAAGAACACGATCAATTCATCCCACAGAGTTCCAAACTACAGGGGACTACAGTGCATATATGTAAAGAGGCTAGTCATCAAGGATCTCATTGGCGAGGTAAAAGACGAATGGTTTTCCATTACAAGAGAATTTCATGAGTGTATGACAGTATAATATATAGTTCCTCAAAATCACCATGCTTCAAATGGAGCAGCAGAAAGAACAGTACAACCAGTGAAAATAGCACTACTACTCAGCAATTCTCGATCCAAACCCAAGAAGAAAAAAAAAAAAACAATTTAAAATAAACCAAAAGTTAGCTTACTTTCTTATAACCTACCGATACACCCCTAATGCAACTACATGTACAGGTAGAACTCCTGCAGACCTGTTTCTAAAGAGCAGGACTCAATTTTCTTTGGAGAAGCAAAACTTATCCCAGACAGTGGAAAATTAACAAAAAAAGCAGGGGTTGTCAAGTGCCAATTAAATTGTAGCGCAATGCCTCCCGGGCTTGGTAGAAATGCCACACACAACGAGAATGTTTTATGGCAGGGATGCGTAAACCACTGGGGAAGGACATGTAAACATGGTGGGTGGTCTCCATGATTAGTAAACCATTGTAAACTACATGTAGTTCTCATAATAGTGCATTTCACAATAATGTCTAAATGCGCTTCACATCAGTGCCCTGGTCATGCATTGTCATGGGGCCGATAACATTCCTTTACTTTTTCTCACCTCCCTGGGGAGTACACAGCCCTGAGCTGCCGTTGCACTCCAGTGACTTTTTCAAACACAATATCAACCTCTAGCCTAGCAGGAACCAATTTTAGTGACCCTCGGTAAAGAGAAGCAATTTTATAGTAAAGCATCTTGATCAATGACCATGACTGGGATTCGAACCCACATGATCCCCACCCATGACTCAGCCAGAGTCCGATGCTCTTAAACACTGGACTATGACACCCTGAACCACAACACAAGTGGAATAAACCTTATAAATATAAATATTTAACCCCTAAATAGATATCAAGGTTGGATTCTAATTGTTTTATATTAGTTTTGAGAAGGGGTTGGGTTCACCTACAACAAAGTTATATTCACGCTATTCACATACACAGTAAGGAGCAGCACAATCATGTGAACGCCTGTGTATAATGGCAAGATGCACAAATATAAAAAATATAAAAACTTGTTTTGGTTCTAGGCATTCAGTGAATCTTTCAGTGAATCGTACTGCAGGGCTTGTACATGTTCCTCAAATATTGTGCTGGCCACGAAAAATTTATTAACAAGACCAGAATCAAAATATGATTCAGCAATGTCACGGTTATCGTTATTTATGGGTACAACTTTCATAAATACCCAAAACAATTGAAAGATATTCGAAAGACAGCTTTTGAACATATTTGTTTGATGGGGTGAGGTATTATTATTCAAACTAGACCACCAGACTTATTCTGTCATGAGTTTCCTGGCCCGATGCAAACTAGCCTGGGGCCTGATGCCGTCCAGTATTAAGTCCAAGCCCTGCAAACGTCCATAAGGCTTAGGAAAATACCCAAAGAAATTTCCGCAGATGCGGGAACTCTCATCAGTTTCATGATTTAACAACAATCACAAACCTTAGAGCCTTTGAAATTTCATGAGGGGAAGCTTTTTTCAGGATTGGCGACGTCGATATCTTTCCAGTCGGGGAGTTGCGTCGAGAGCTTGCTTGTTCTTACCTCTGCCATTCTCAGAAGATGTTGTCCGAGGAATCTGGAACCTTCCTCGGATAGGTGAAGACCATCCACCAGGAACCTTTGCCAATTCTAAAGTCACAAACAACAACAGTAAATTAATTTGATAGTTCATGTGTAAATAATGTTTAATATTTATATAATAGGGTAGCAGGCCTATTTAATAATACTCAATAACATTCATTCTACGTTTATTGATATTTAGTACACAACAAACTATGTACATGTACTTTTTAATAAATTATGGCTCTTATACAGTAGGTTTCATGTACATGTACTTCACAAAACAAGTATCTACAGATAACATTGATCAAACCACACAAACAAAATTCAGCAACAAGAGATTATCAAATTAAGAAACAAATTTTACAAGGTCTGTGTGTTAACAGGCAAGGCAAGCAGGTAAAACATGTAAGGAATGTGACAGAAACTTACAGAAACTTGGAACAAATTTTTCAACAGAAATATCAGGGGATCAAATTACAAGGTATTAGGTAAGTATGGTTTGAAACTTCGCAGGGTGGAAGTATAACTTTAGAGAGTTTTGCCGTGACACCATGTGAATATCTCTTTTTGAGGGTCTAAAAAGAAACGATTGTTTAATAATAATAATAAATAATAATAACAGAATTTATAAGCGCCAAATTGCCAAAGGATTCAAGGCGCTGAGAACGAAAGGGTTTTGAAAGCACGTTTGAAGGCTTGGACTTATGACTCAACTTTTCTCCTGAAGACGATCAGAGCACAATGATTGAAAACGTTGAGCTGTTTACAGATAACCAACACTACTCAAAAGTGATTGTCACATGGTGTTACCACAAACCTCTCGTGGTATTAAGTGCACCAGCAGATAACACACACATGTAGGCCTAATTAAATATTCATCACAGGTTTCTACAAAGGAAATGAATGAATAAAATAGCCATTGCATTTTTAAATCAAACACAAAAGAAAAGGTTTAAAAAGATACAAATGCATACAAAGATAAATTCACAGGAAATTCAAACTAATCATAAAGCACTATCATGGCTAGCCCTACATAGGACTCTTCCTCTGTACACAGATACATAGTCCGAACTATTGAGGCCCGTTTCTTGGGCGGAAAATTTTCAAAGCTTTATAACTCAAGTCTTACCTGCAACAAGCCACTAATTTCAACAGAATCACAATCTATGGCGGCATACATTTTTCTGCGGTGGGTTTTGGTCCTCATATATTCCTCACAAATCCGTCATTTTCATGAAATGATGAAGCTCCCAACGTTAAAAAATTCCTGTTTTGATTGTTTTCTCACAGTTGTCTGTTGCCGTGCGCACGCGTATAAATTCGCGTGCAAGACGCATGATGCAAGACGCATGAATTCTTGGTCACCATTATCCTGACTGCACAGCGTAAACACGCAAACGCAACACAATATTTGCGCGTTGTGCGTCTTGCGTACACACAGCAGACTGTTAGAGTACGAACAAAAATTTGAATTTCTTAACATTGGGAGCTGCATTATTTCATGAAAATGACGAATTTGTGAAGAATGTATGACGACCAAAACCCACCGCAGAAAAATATATGCTGCCATGGAATGTGAATCTGTTGAAATTAGTGGCATGTTGGAGGTAAGATTTGAGTTATGAAGCTGTGAACATTTTCCGCCCCAGAAATGTACCCTAATGTCCAGGACGTCACTGTAGTACAATACGAAAGTGTAAGGCCGCCAGGGCTACATCATGGCATGAAATGCTTGAGTCATGAAAGTTGTGCAAAAAAATATTCTAGGCACACCTCAATATATTGTGAGGAAAGTTACTGCACTGTTGGAGAAAAGTCTTAATGTAAGTAAAGGCATAAATGAATTCAATGAAACATAAAAAACAAAGGTTTGTTTATTATTACTAACAAGCAGTGATTTGTATTGAGAATGACATGCACAAAATTATTCACAAATCTGCATAAAAGTTCACAAAGATACACATTATTCACAAAATCTGCATGCAAACTCACACATAATCATTCCAAATATAAATGCATTTAACATTCACAGACAGTGCATACTATTTTCAACAAATCTTCATAAAAAGTTCACAAATGCACATAGTAAATCACAAATCTGCATAATTATTCACACACAAAAATATGCAAGAACTTATTCACAAAAATGCATCGAAATTAGCCCAAACATTTCTTCAAGTTTCCTATTGATCCTCTTGATTGGCACAAATTGTGCTGTTTGATGCGTAATAAGATTAGGCAAGTACATGTATTATGTTTCTTGACCCCCCTCCCACCTATCACACCGAACTTATTCTCACTATGATAGTAATGTGCACGGCGAGGAGGGAGCGAGCGCGGGTGGATCGCAAAAGTTGAGTGATAGTGTGAATAACAATATCTTGCACCAAGACTACATTTTTAAAAACATAGTGAGAACGAGTTTGGTGTGATGGGGGTATTGGTGGGCTACATGTTTACACATGGCAGCACAAGCTTAATATTCCCAAGGAAGCTGAGGTGGTTTAAAGTATGAAACAAATAGCCCATGTGACCAGAGGTAATAATACTTTAAGCGCAATGATCGTTTCTTTGAAACTGGTCTACATGTATTACATGTACGCGAAAGAGTCAATATTTCGAAAGGATTCCTGAGATTTCCAGAACACAAAAAAGGGGGTAAACTATGAGACAAATAGAGCACTCAAGATGCCCCGGTCTTACCTGCTCTTCCTGCATCAGTGTCCACACATCTAAGCATTCAACGGAGCATTCCTTTGATACTCGGCAGCATGCCTTGGCGTACAGCCCAGTGTTGGAGTTTTTCCGATTGACAGGACTGTCTGTAAAACACAACACAGAGACCCTCATCTGGTGTTTCAAATAATAAACACAAAAGTAGGTCTACATGTACATGGTATAGCAACACCAATTGTGATTTGTACTGCTACATTTTTTTCAGGTTTTTGGGACAAAGTTATTTGCTAAATGAAAATGGCCTTGCTAAATGAAAATGGCCTTGACCTCTTAAATATGAAACTTAAGGGCACACTTTCATAACTTGCTTAACAATTTTCTGCTAAGCAAGAATAACCAGGATACCAGTCACAAATTGTACAAATTATTATGGTAATTTGGCTGGCAGCCTTCTTTGGGTAAGCATAATTCCGTTGTGCTTAGCTGCTGTAAGTGTAAAAGCAGCTCTATGCTTAGCAAGAATGAGCAGGATACCAGTCAGAAATTGTACAAATAATATAGTAGTTTGGCTGGCAACCTTCTTTTGGTAAGCATAATTTTGTTGTGCTTAACTGCTTTTTAGTGCAAAAGCAGCTCTATGAAATTGGGCCCAGGCCTGTAACAGTGTTTCGCATCAAACTTAACCAGCTTCCCATACTACATACCATTCTTCAGGCATCCCTTGCTCCAGACTTTGTCGTCTAGTGGTGGTGGTGAAATGATAATGATGTTATCTGACTGCATGCCTCCATCTACTAAATACTGAACCATATCCTGTAAAAAACAAGAGTCAAATGGGTTGAATATTGCTGAGCAAAGCATTAAGTTAAGTCTGGTTCACACTTCCTGTGAATGCAAATGCGAAAAAAATTCTAACGTCACAAATTGCAACAAACAATTTGCATAAGTTGAAATGTGCTCAACTCCTGTGAAACATTGGGAGACAAAAACAGAGTTGTGACGTCAAAATCTCTGGGAATAACAGCTGGCCCTTCCAAGCTTGGATTGCTTAAACCCTGAGCTACCGACCAAATGAGCATACCCCGGTAGGAGGGGGGAGGGTGTGAATAGCCACCCCTCCTCTGGGGTACACAAAGGGGTGAGCGGTAAAACCATACATGTAGGTACTCTTGTAGTGTTCAACCAAACCCGGTGATATGGTGATACAATGTGAAAGAGTGCCGAGGTAACCAAGGGGTAAAAAACTCCTGAGCCTCTCGAGGCTGTGTTCCACAGGGATAAGAAATACAGTGTGAAAAGGGCTAGTGTACATAAGTGTTCACCATTAAATTACAACTTTTGACTTTTGAAATGGAATTGTGTCACAAACTACCTGCAGATTTGCAGAGAAGTCGTCCAGGCTGACAAATTTAGCACCCCTCGTCTCCTCCAGAACAGAGTCATTGGCTCCGAAGAAGATGGTAACCATAGCAATGTAGGGTATGTCTTCCTTTGGAATGCATCTCGGTAGAGCGATGCGACCCCATGTGGAGTTGTAGCCAGAGAACCCTCTGTTTAGAACGTCACACTTCCTATAAAATAATACATGTAATAGGATACAATATGAGTAAGCTTAGACTTGTAAACAAGTCGTAAATTGACTGTCGCAGTGATAGCGTTCCAACTCTGTCCGTGATTCCCGCAACACTGGCAATGTTCTAGCAAGACTGGTCACCCCCTGTGAGACTATGCTCTCTCGCTGTGCAGTCTCATGTGGGATTAGTCAATAGCCAGCAGCTCTGCTCCAGAGCAGTGATTTCGCAAGACTGGTCGCCCCCCGCGAGACTACTGCTCTCGCGCTGTGCAGTCTCATGTGGGATTAGTCAATAGCCAGCAGCTTTGCTCCAGAGCAGTGATTTCGCAAGACTGGTCGCCCCTCGCGAGCCTACTGCTTTTTCGCGCTGTGCAGTCTCATGTGGGATTAGTCAATAGCCAGCAGCTTTGCTCCAGAGCAGTGGTTTCGCAAGACTGGTCGCCCCCTGCGAGACTACTGCTCTCGCACTGTGCAGTCTCATGTGGAATTAGCTAATAGCCAGCAGCTTTGCTTCAGAGCAGTGATTTCGCAAGACTGGTCGCCCCCCTGCGAGACTACTGCTTTTTCGCGCTGTGCAGTCTCGCGTGGGATTTAGTCAATAGCCAGCAGCTTTGCTCCATCCAGAGCAGTGATTTCGGAAGACTGGTCGCCCCCCGCGAGACTACTGCTCTCGCGCTGTGCAGTCTCATGTGGTTAATAGCCAGCAGCTTTGCTCCAGAGCAGTGATTTCGCAAGACTGCTCGCCCCCCGCGAGACTACTGCTCTCGCGCTGTGCAGTCTCATGTGGGATTAGTCAATAGCCAGCAGCTTTGCTCCAGAGCAGTGATTTCGCAAGACTGGTCGCCCCTCGCGAGACTACTGCTTTTTCGCGCTGTGCAGTCTCATGTGGGATTAGTCAATAGCCAGCAGCTTTGCTCCAGAGCAGTGGTTTCGCAAGACTGGTCGCCCCCCGCTAGACTACTGCTCTCGAGCTGTGCAGTCTCATGTGGAATTAGTTAATAGCCAGCAGCTTTGCTTCAGAGCAGTGATTTCGCAAGACTGGTCGCCCCCCTGCGAGACTACTGCTTTTTCGCGCTGTGCAGTCTCGCGTGGGATTAGTCAATAGCCAGCAGCTTTGCTCCATCCAGAGCAGTGATTTCGGAAGACTGGTCGCCCCCCGCGAGACTTCTGCTCTCGCGCTGTGCAGTCTCATGTGGAATTAGTTAATAGCCAGCAGCTTTGCTCCAGAGCAGTGATATCGCAAGACTGCTCGCCCCCTGCGAGACTACTGCTCTCGCGCTGTGCAGTCTCATGTGGGATTAGTCAATTAGTATTCAGCCTGAATCACTACGCACGACATGTACATGTACCAAGACCTTGACTGTCACCGCAACAGACATTATTGACTTGTCCGCAAGGTCTACAGTAATTACAGACTCAGTTTGCAAACTTTTCTTATTGAGCTGCAGAGAGAAACAAAAGAAACAGCAGCAAAGAACCCATTCAGGGAAAACAAAAATTCCTTGGTTTAGCATTCACAAAAACTTGCTCGGTCTGTTTGGAGTGCTTTTATTATAAGTTTTGTCTTATACACTGTTTTTGCTTTTTCTAGTTTGTTTTGTTTGTTTGGGGATGGGGGTAATCAGCTAATGTAGGGATTAAAGCTTTGCATGATAATAGAAAAATACAATCAAGTTAAGTGACATATGCAGAAACACAGTCAAGTCCAAATTATTAAAAGCTGATACCATAATTTCAAATTTCTTCATATATCAAAATAAAAAGGCTCCATCTCTCTCTTTACTTGGCAATGCTTGGTCTACATAATTCGTAAAGTTTTACCGGGAGCTGTGGCGCCATCTGCAGTCAACCATCAAAAAACCCTGGGGCAAACTGGGTTATTTTATTTGCATACACAACACACAGAACCCACGGCTTTATGTTCCATCCGTTCCATGTCCTGCTTTACAAAAGGACACAAGTGTCAGGAACGGGACTCAAACCCGCCACTCTGCTGATCAGAAACACCTGAGCTTGGGTGCAGTGTGCACTCGACCAAAAAGCCACGTTAAATCATTCACTGAAAACAACTTTTTAAAAACTTTAAAAAAAATCTGCCGGCAACAAACCTTTGCAATAAATTTGCAAGAGATGAGCCCCATCCCCCTTCACTAAAAGCAAACTGTTGAAATAAAAAGAAAACAGAAAACAAAATTAATTTGGTTTATTATAAAGTACTCTTCCTGTGTGGGTAAAGGGACAAAAAAAACACCAACCTTTATCAATTGATTAGGATTATATAAGCTGGATAAATGTCAATCAAAAAAAAAAATTATGGAAACACCCCACGAGTACAGTTCCTACCTAAAAATCACCAAACTTTAAATGTCATACATGTAGATCGGTCTACCGTGTTTAAAGACACTGGACACTATTGGTAAGACTAGCCTTTACAGTTGGTGTATCTCAATAGATGCGTAAAATAACAAACCTGTGAAAATTTCCGCCCTACTCAGATTCAAATTCTCAACCTGGGACATGTTTTACTCTTTCGCTCAGGATCTGGTAAGTTTTTGTCCTTTTTCTTCAAATTATTTCCTCAATGGTGTTTTGAGTGATATGGAAGGATTCATTAGACATTGAGGATCAAGTTTGTGTTCCAAGAATTTGTGTCATAATTTTCAAAAGTGGTAAAAATGGAGCAAATCTGCTAACTAAATGTCAAAATTGTACGTGTTTAACCATTTCGCCCTGCACACATTGTGAAAGCTTTGTAACCCTACGGCTCCGCCGTCGGCAGGAGGGTTACGTTATCGCAACTGTAGCCATCAACTCGCCCTAAACTCACTTGTGCCATCAACTTTCCGTCAACTCCTCCAATATGCATTTAAAATTCACAAAAGAAGCATTGAACTGTAAAGTATATCTATTATTAGCTAAATAAAAGAGAATTCTTTAGAGAAAGTTTTAGGTTACATTTCGGACAAAAAATTGAGTAAGCAGCAAAACCGTCGGCCGCCATCTTGCTTTTCACAGAGCTTGAACAACAAGGTGAACTGGGGTGGGGGCGCTTTCCTGCATATTTGTTAGGATTAACTATACTATACATGCTATAGAATACAGGGCCACACTCGGCTAACCCTAACCCTGCCTATCCCTGATTGCATTCATGCAGCGTGGATTATAAGTGGAGTGGCCCTGTGTTCTATTTGTATTTCTACCAAAACCATAAGAGGTATCATAAACACTTTCATGTCCCATTATAAATTGTTGATATTTAATGAGTTGATGGCACGAACATCAGTTGACGGCGAGTTGACGGCAAGTCAGCGAGTTGACGGCAAGCACACACATTACGTAGTGTAGTAGCATGAGTGGAAACCAGTCATCTCGCCTCCCCGCAAAGTCGCCCCCTGCAAAGTTGCCCCCTAGCAAGCTTACCCCCTCCAGGTACAAACTCGCCCCCTCACAATGTCGCCTCCTACAAAGTCGCCCCCCCCCCCCGACACAATGCCCCCGACAAAGTCGCCCCCAACACAGTCACGACAGTCGCCCCCTACGCATTTTTGGCCGTGTGTCCAAAACTGCGACTTCGGCAACGGCTTCGGCAACGGCTAGCGACAACAAGCTAGCTCAGTGCGTCTGTGTCCTGTCAGGGGTGTTGAAGTATAGGAACCCTCGCCGTGTCCGAAACGGCGACACAGTTTCGGACACGGCATTAATTAAGTCCTGAATGGTGTGATTTATTCGAAGTAATGCTAACTGTATTTGTGTTCCTGTATCCGTTCTGACCTGTTATATCGTTGGGCGGTCTTTTGCGTCAGTGCACGATGAAAACGAATATTCATGTAAACAACCCTTATCTTAGATACAAAGTTACTTTTTCAAGGGCCTATTTCATATGATGGGAAAATAAGAAGGTCTACACTTGTTTTAATTAAATAATTGCAATTCCAGTTCCACCCCAAAGCAAATCCAAAAAAACAAAGCAATGTTTGTAGGGAGGTTCATAGAAAATAAAAAGTAATACACAATATTTTAACTATTATTTATCCATTAGAATAACCAATTTAACAGGTCATTGGGTTTGTTTATCCAGCAGAAATTGATTGACGACATTAAACGTTGTTGTGCTCCACCGTGGTTTCACACCCAGTGAAAATGTATTTTGCATACTTCTAATAAAAAAAGGAAAGTAATTAGGGCATCAATTGGTATTGCATCAGTGCATTTTTTGTCAACTAAAAGAAAAAGGCGTGAATTCGCAGCACTTAGCTAAGTTAGGATGAGTTACTGGTCTT
Organism: Asterias rubens; assembly: GCF_902459465.1. NCBI lineage: Eukaryota > Metazoa > Echinodermata > Asteroidea > Forcipulatida > Asteriidae > Asterias > Asterias rubens. The sequence goes on along the minus strand of NC_047064.1, from coordinate 16,745,892 downwards.
AACTTAGGACCAGTCCTATCTCTTAGCATTGCCTAGGACTAGTCCTAAAGTTAGGACCGGTCCTACTACTTGCCGTCAACTCGCCGACTTACCGTCAACTCGCCGTCAACTCATTTTCTTGCCGTCAACTCATTAAATTTACATGAAAAATTTATAAATGGGACACGGAAGTGTTAAGTCTGGGCTAAACTACATATTTCTCATGGTTTTCGGTAAAAATTCATTCACAAAAACGACTTTATGTTGATAAAAAAAAAGTACCAATCATTGACATCTTGGGCCAAGACTAATCAATGTGAAAAAGCAAGATGGCGGCCGACGGTTTTGCTGTTTCGAGATAATTTTTTCACGAGAAAAAAACTCAATTTTTATTCCGAAATATGACCTAAAACTTTCGCGAATTCTCTTTGAGCTGATACTTTACAGTTCTATGTTTCTTTTGTGGATTTTAAATGTAGATTGGAGGAGTTGACGGCGAGTTGACGGCGAGTAGACGGCAAGTAGTAAGACCCGTTAGGACTACCTTTGTGAAATCCACCCCAGGTCACCCGACGAATCGCACATATATAGCACGTCGTCTCACAAAAATGGATATAATATTGGATATCCTCAGCACCTTTCTAGTGATACTTACTTATGTTTTCAATGTCAGTGATATCTACCTACCTGTGAGAGAGAGTCTCCAAATAATATGACTTTAGGCCAAGACATTTTCATTGTGGAGCCGAGAAAGACGCACAAAGAAATGTGCTTTTCTTTATTTCCTGTGTGGGGCGCGCTACGTGTAGCTGCTGCAGCTGCTGCACTCCATTGTGCACGTGTAGTACATACAGTATCTATGCAGCCGTCTCGAGAACTGCAGCTGGAGGGCGCTACACATGTCATAACAGTCGCTCGTTCGTTGCACCATGGAGTTTATTGCTCCATGGTTGCACCCCAGAGTAAAATATTAATACCACAATCTAAACAAGTTTAGCACCATTGGATGGACAACTTCAAGGGCTTTTTTATCGTACAAGAATTAGTGCTATGGAGATTTTCAAAGGCGACGCTAGAGGCGAGGGAGTAGATAGTCTAGGTTCCTAGACCATTGGTGTTGCGTGGTCACACACAACCAACGTTCCGAATATGCACGGCAAAAACTGTACACGCAATGCGCAAGCGCTTGTAATGAACGAACGCTAGCGGGCGCTCTGTTTCTCTGATTTCCGGATCTCTACATAGACCTTATCGCAAATACCGGGGCGCGCGCGTAAAGCTTGGAATTAGGTGCATTGTGGTCTTGCTGGTATCAAAATTTCATCCATATCTATCCCACAATGCACCTCATTCAACAGTCTGCGCTTGCGCATTGGTATTTGCGATAAGGTCTATGAAATCAGAAAAACAGAGCGCCCGCTAGCGTTCGTTCATTACAAGCGTGTACAGTTTTTGCCGTGCATAATCGGAACGTTGGTTGTGTGTGACCACGCAACACCAATGGTCTAGGAACCTAGACTAGGGAGTAGACCCGACACACCCCATAAATTTGGGACATTTAATGCATGATACACACGGCATGTGGTGATTATTGGAGAAAACAAATAATTTATATGCGTTGAAAAAAAAACGGACTTATAAAAACTTCCAGCTATGCTTTTTAATTATTCTGGAACTAAAAACGATAGAGAGACGCAGTTTGTACCTGCGTCCTCCTGGCGTGTCCCTAAATTCAAATTTCAAAGTTTTAGAGCGGCTTCCAGACTTCTTGTTACCGAAAATTTAAAGAAGGCGGCTGTGCTCCGAAACGAACTCAACAAGCCTCCCTACGGGATTGTTGTGCACAGAGAAAATCAAAAGTACAACGGGTCAATTTGACCCAAAATCATTGTTCAATCTGAACATGTTTAGCACCATCGGAAGGACAATTTCAAGGGCTTTCCGCTCGTACAAAAATTAGTGCTATATGTAATTTCAAAGCGACGCTAGAGGCCAGGGAGTAGACCCGACATACCCCATAAATTTTAGGGCATTTAATGCATGATACACACGGCACGTGTTGAACATTGGAGAAAAACAATTTATTTATTGAAAAAAAAGCCCGGACTTATAAAAACCTTCAGCTATACTCTTAATTCATTCTGGAACTAAAAATGCTAGGAAGACGGAATTTGTACCTGAATCATCCTGGCATGTCCCTGCATACGAATTTCAAAGTTTTAGGGCGGCTTTTAGAGTTCTTGATACCGAAAATAACAAGTACGCAGCTGTGCTCAGAAACAAACTCAACAAGCCTTCCTACGGGATTGTTGTGCACAGAGAACATCAAAAGTTCGGCGGATAAATTTGACCCCAAATCATTGCTCAATCTAATCAAGTTTAGCACCAATAGAAGGACATTTTCAAGGGCTTTCATCTCGTACTAAACTTAGTGCTATGGTGATTTTCAAAGCGAGGCTAGATGCCAGGGAGTGGAACCGACACACCCCAAACTTGAGGGCATCTAATGCATGATACACACGGCGCGTGGTGAACATTGGAGAAAAACAATTTATTTATTGAAAAAAAAAAGCCCGGACTTATAAAAACCTTCAGCTATACTCTTAATTCATTCTGGAACTAAAAATGCTAGGAAGACGGAATTTGTACCTGAATCATCCTGGCATGTCCCTGCATACGAATTTCAAAGTTTAAAGGTGGCTTCTAGAATTCTTGATACCGAAAATGACAAGTACGCAGCTGTGCTCATAAACAAACTCAACAAGCCTTCTTACGGGATTTTTGTGCACAGAGAACATCTCGGCTTTCATCTCGTACTGAACTTAGTGCTATGGTGATTTTTAAAGCGAGGCTAGATGCCAGGGAGTGGAACCGACACCCCCCCCCCCAAATTTTAGGGCATTTAATGTATGATACACACGGCACGTGTTGAACATTGGAGAAAAACAATTTATTTATTGAAAAAAAAGCCCGGACTTATAAAAACCTTCAGCTATACTCTTGATTCATTCTGGAACTAAAAATGCTAGGAAGACGGAATTTGTACCTGAATCATCCTGGCATGTCCCTGCATACGAATTTCAAAGTTTTAGGGCGGCTTTTAGAGTTCTTGATACCGAAAATGACAAGTACGCAGCTGTGCTCAGAAACAAACTCAACAAGCCTTCTTACGGGATTTTTGTGCACAGAGAAAATTAAAAGTTCGACGGATAAATTTGACCCCAAATCAATGCTCAATCTAATCAAGTTTAGCACCATTAGAAGGACATTTTCAAGGGCTTTCATCTCGTACTAAACTTAGTGCTATGGTGATTTTCAAAGCGAGGCTAGATGCCAGGGAGTGGAACCGACACACCCCCAAACTTTAGGGCATTTAATGCATGATACACACGGCGCGTGGTGAACATTGGAGAAAAACAATTTATTTATTGAAAAAAAAAAGCCCGGACTTATAAAAACCTTCAGCTATACTCTTAATTCATTCTGGAACTAAAAATGCTAGGAAGACGGAATTTGTACCTGAATCATCCTGGCATGTCCCTGCATACGAATTTCAAAGTTTAAAGGCGGCTTCTAGAGTTCTTGATACCGAAAATGACAAGTACGCAGCTGTGCTCAGAAACAAACTCAACAAGCCTTCTTACGGGATTTTTGTGCACAGAGAACATCAAAAGTTCGACGGATAAATTTGACCCCAAATCATTGCTCAATCTAATCAAATTTAGTACCATTAGAAGGACATTTTCAAGGGCTTTCATCTCGTACTAAACTTAGTGCTATGGTGATTTCCAAAGCGAGGCTAGTTGCCAGGGAGTGGAACCGACACACCCCCAAATTTTATGGCATTTAATGCATGATACACACGGCACGTGTTGAACATTGGAGACAAACAATTTATTCATTGAAAAAAAAGCCCGGACTTATAAAAACCTTCAGCTATACTCTTGATTCATTCTGGAACTAAAAATGCTAGGAAGACGGAATTTGTACCTGAATCATCCTGGCATGTCCCTGCATACGAATTTCAAAGTTTTAGGGCGGCTTCCAGAGTTCTTGATACCGAAAATGACAAGTACGCAGCTGTGCTCAGAAACAAACTCAACAAGCCTTCCTACGGGATTTTTGTGCACAGAGAAAATTAAAAGTTCGACGGATAAATTTGACCCCAAATCATTGCTCAATCTAATCAAGTTTAGCACCATTAGAAGGACATTTTCAAGGGCTTTCATCTCGTACTAAACTTAGTGCTATGGTGATTTTCAAAGCGAGGCTAGATGCCAGGGAGTGGAACCGACACACCCCCAAATTTTAGGGCATTTAATGCATGATACACACGGCACGTGGTGAACATTGGAGAAAAACAATTTATTTATTGAAAAAAAAAAGCCCGGACTTATAAAAACCTTCAGCTATACTCTTAATTCATTCTGGAACTAAAAATGCTAGGAAGACGGAATTTGTACCTGAATCATCCTGGCATGTCCCTGCATACGAATTTCAAAGTTTAAAGGCGGCTTCTAGAGTTCTTGATACCGAAAATGACAAGTACGCAGCTGTGCTCAGAAACAAACTCAACAAGCCTTCTTACGGGATTTTTGTGCACAGAGAACATCAAAAGTTCGACGGATAAATTTGACCCCAAATCATTGCTCAATCTAATCAAATTTAGTACCATTAGAAGGACATTTTCAAGGGCTTTCATCTCGTACTAAACTTAGTGCTATGGTGATTTCCAAAGCGAGGCTAGTTGCCAGGGAGTGGAACCGACACACCCCCAAATTTTATGGCATTTAATGCATGATACACACGGCACGTGTTGAACATTGGAAACAAACAATTTATTCATTGAAAAAAAAGCCCGGACTTATAAAAACCTTCAGCTATACTCTTGATTCATTCTGGAACTAAAAATGCTAGGAAGACGGAATTTGTACCTGAATCATCCTGGCATGTCCCTGCATACGAATTTCAAAGTTTTAGGGCGGCTTTTAGAGTTCTTGATACCGAAAATGACAAGTACGCAGCTGTGCTCAGAAACAAACTCAACAAGCCTTCTTACGGGATTTTTGTGCACAGAGAAAATTAAAAGTTCGACGGATAAATTTGACCCCAAATCAATGCTCAATCTAATCAAGTTTAGCACCATTAGAAGGACATTTTCAAGGGCTTTCATCTCGTACTAAACTTAGTGCTATGGTGATTTCCAAAGCGAGGCTAGATGCCAGAGAGTGGAACCGACACACCCCCAAACTTGAGGGCATTTAATGCATGATACACACGGCGCGTGGTGAACATTGGAGAAAAACAATTTATTTATTGAAAAAAAAAAGCCCGGACTTATAAAAACCTTCAGCTATACTCTTAATTCATTCTGGAACTAAAAATGCTAGGAAGACGGAATTTGTACTTGAATCATCCTGGCATGTCCCTGCATACGAATTTCAAAGTTTAAAGGCGGCTTCTAGAGTTCTTGATACCGAAAATGACAAGTACGCAGCTGTGCTCAGAAACAAACTCAACAAGCCTTCTTACGGGTTTTTTGTGCACAGAGAACATCAAAAGTTCGACGGATAAATTTGACCCCAAATCATTGCTCAACCTAATCAAATTTAGCACCATTAGAAGGACATTTTCAAGGGCTTTCATCTCGTACTGAACTTAGTGCTATGGTGATTTTCAAAGCGAGGCTAGTTGCCAGGGAGTGGAACCGACACACCCCCAAATTTTATGGCATTTAATGCATGATACACACGGCACGTGTTGAACATTGGAGAAAAACAATTTATTCATTGAAAAAAAAGCCCGGACTTATAAAAACCTTCAGCTATACTCTTGATTCATTCTGGAACTAAAAATGCTAGGAAGACGGAATTTGTACCTGAATCATTCTGGCATGTCCCTGCATACGAATTTCAAAGTTTTAGGGAGGCTTCCAGAGTTCTTGATACCGAAAATGACAAGTACGCAGCTGTGCTCAGAAACAAACTCAACAAGCCTTCCTATTGGATTTTTGTGCACAGGGAAAATTAAAAGTTCGACGGATAAATTTGACCCCAAATCAATGCTCAATCTAATCAAGTTTAGCACCATTAGAAGGACATTTTCAAGGGCTTTCATCTCGTACTAAACTTAGTGCTATGGTGATTTTCGAAGCGAGGCTAGTTGCCAGGGAGTGGAACCGACACACCCCCAAATTTTATGGCATTTAATGCATGATACACACGGCACGTGTTGAACATTGGAGAAAAACAATTTATTCATTGAAAAAAAAAAGCCCGGACTTATAAAAACCTTCAGCTATACTCTTAATTCATTCTGGAACTAAAAATGCTAGGAAGACGGAATTTGTACTTGAATCATCCTGGCATGTCCCTGCATACGAATTTCAAAGTTTAAAGGCGGCTTCTAGAGTTCTTGATACCGAAAATGACAAGTACGCAGCTGTGCTCAGAAACAAACTCAACAAGCCTTCTTACGGGTTTTTTGTGCACAGAGAACATCAAAAGTTCGACGGATAAATTTGACCCCAAATCATTGCTCAACCTAATCAAATTTAGCACCATTAGAAGGACATTTTCAAGGGCTTTCATCTCGTACTGAACTTAGTGCTATGGTGATTTTCAAAGCGAGGCTAGTTGCCAGGGAGTGGAACCGACACACCCCCAAATTTTATGGCATTTAATGCATGATACACACGGCACGTGTTGAACATTGGAAACAAACAATTTATTCATTGAAAAAAAAGCCCGGACTTATAAAAACCTTCAGCTATACTCTTGATTCATTCTGGAACTAAAAATGCTAGGAAGACGGAATTTGTACCTGAATCATTCTGGCATGTCCCTGCATACGAATTTCAAAGTTTTAGGGAGGCTTCCAGAGTTCTTGATACCGAAAATGACAAGTACGCAGCTGTGCTCAGAAACAAACTCAACAAGCCTTCCTATTGGATTTTTGTGCACAGGGAAAATTAAAAGTTCGACGGATAAATTTGACCCCAAATCAATGCTCAATCTAATCAAGTTTAGCACCATTAGAAGGACATTTTCAAGGGCTTTCATCTCGTACTAAACTTAGTGCTATGGTGATTTTCGAAGCGAGGCTAGTTGCCAGGGAGTGGAACCGACACACCCCCAAATTTTATGGCATTTAATGCATGATACACACGGCACGTGTTGAACATTGGAGAAAAACAATTTATTCATTGAAAAAAAAGCCCGGACTTATAAAAACCTTCAGCTATACTCTTGATTCATTCTGGAACTAAAAATGCTAGGAAGACGGAATTTGTACCTGAATCATTCTGGCATGTCCCTGCATACGAATTTCAAAGTTTAGGGCGGCTTTTAGAGTTCTTGATACCGAAAATGACAAGTACGCAGCTGTGCTCAGAAACAAACTCAACAAGCCTTCCTATTGGATTTTTGTGCACAGAGAAAATTAAAAGTTCGACGGATAAATTTGACTCCAAATCAATGCTCAATCTAATCAAGTTTAGCACCATTAGAAGGACATTTTCAAGGGCTTTCATCTCGTACTAAACTTAGTGCTATGGTGATTTTCAAAGCGAGGCTAGTTGCCAGGGAGTGGAACCGACACACCCCCAAATTTTATGGCATTTAATGCATGATACACACGGCACGTGTTGAACATTGGAGAAAAACAATTTATTCATTGAAAAAAAAGCCCGGACTTATAAAAACCTTCAGCTATACTCTTGATTCATTCTGGAACTAAAAATGCTAGGAAGACGGAATTTGTACCTGAATCATTCTGGCATGTCCCTGCATACGAATTTCAAAGTTTTAGGGCGGCTTTTGAAGTTCTTGATACTGAAACTGACAAGTATGCAGCTGTGCTCAGAAACAAACTCAACAAGCCTTCTTACGGGATTTTTGTGCACAGAGAACATCAAAAGTTCGACGGATAAATTTGACCCCAAATCATTATTCAATCTAATCAAATTTATCACCATTAGAAGGACATTTTCAAGGGGATTTATCTCGTACTAAACTTAGTGCTATGGTGATTTTTAAAGCGTGGCTAGATGCCAGGGAGTGGAACCGACACCCCCCCAAATTTTAGGGCATTTAATGCATGATACACACCCCCAAATTTTAGGGCATTTAATGCATGATACACACGGCACGTGTTGAACATTGGAGCAAAACAATTTATTCATTGAAAAAAAAAGCCCGGACTTATAAAAACCTTCAGCTATACTCTTGATTCATTCTGGAACTACAAATGCTAGGAAGACGGAATTTGTACCTGAATCATCCTGGCATGTCCCTGCATACGAATTTCAATATTTTAGGGCGGCTTCCATACTTCTTGATAACGAAAATGACAAGTAGGCGGCTGTGCTCCGAAGCTAACTGAAAAAGCCTCCCTGTGAGATTTTGTGCACAGAAAATATCACAAGTTACAACTGGTCAGTTCGACCCTAAATACTTGCTCAATCTAAACAAGTTTAGCACCATTGGATAGA